>NC_090447.1:1318265961-1318270961 GCF_031143425.1 Pleurodeles waltl
GTGAGTGTGAAGTGCAGAAAGATTCTCAATTTTCCTTCAGAAAGAGTGTATTTTAGTGTTATTGCTGTTTTTTTATTTATTTGAAGAAAGGAAAAAAGAGTAGAAGAAATAATAAATGAAAAGTAACATTAGAGAGGATTCTATGCATTTGTTCTAAGATGTGCACCACCTACTGTCTGCAAGAGGCAAAATGCCTACAGCACCTGGTATTCCCAGGCGGTCTCACATCCAAGTACTAACCATGCCCGACGCTGCTTAGCTTCTGAGATCAGACGAGATCAGGCGCATTCAGGGTGGTATGGCCGTAGGAAAACACACTCCTGTTTCAGGTCTCTTGTGTTGAGACTGCCCGCCGGTATGGGGCCTGCTGCTCTCAAACACACGTGCACTCTTCTGTTCACAAACTACCCTACTTCACAAACTTCTTACAGAGGTCCAAGCACACACCCTGTTTTGCAACAGCCTCACAATCGCTTCATCTGCACTTACACACAGTCTCAGACTGCCCTTTCTTTAGGGCCCAGCACAAGAAGCAACAGACCAGCTCACCACCAGCAGCTTGGGGTGAGTGTGAAGTGCAGAAAAATTATTCATTTTCCTTCAGAAAGAGTGTATTTTAGTGTTATTGCTGTTTTTTTATTTATTTTAAGAAAGGAAAAAAGAGTAGAAGAAATAATAAATGAAAAGTAACATTAGAGAGGACTCTATGCATTTGTTCTAAGACGTGCACCACCTACTGTCTGCAAGAGGCAAAATGCCTACAGCACCTGGTATTCCCAGGCAGTCTCCCATCCAAGTACTAACCAGGCCCGACTCTGCTTAGCATTTGAGATCAGACGAAATCAGGCGCATTCAGGGTGGTATGGCCGTAGGCAGAACACACTTCTGTTTCAGGCCTCTTGTGTTGAGACAGCCCACCGGTCTGGAGCCTGCTGCTCTCAAACACACCTGCACTCTACTGTTCACAAACTGCCCTCCTTCACAAACTTCTTACAGAGGGCCAAGCACACACCCTGTTTTGCACCAGCCTCGCAATCGCTTCACCTTCACTTACACACAGTCTCAGACTGCCCTTTCTTTAGGGCCCAGCACAAGCAGCAACAGACCAGCTCACCACCAGCAGCTTGGGGTGAGTGTGAAGTGCAGAAAAATTATTCATTTTCCTTCAGAAAGAGTGTATTTTAGTGTTATTGCTGTTTTTTTATTTATTTTAAGAAAGGAAAAAAGAGTAGAAGAAATAATAAATGAAAAGTAACATTAGAGAGGACTCTATGCATTTGTTCTAAGACGTGCACCACCTACTGTCTGCAAGAGGCAAAATGCCTACAGCACCTGGTATTCCCAGGCAGTCTCACATCCAAGTACTAACCAGGCCCGACTCTGCTTAGCTTCTGAGATCAGACAAGATCAGGCGCATTCAGGGTGGTACGGCCGTAGGCAGAATACACTCCTGTTTCAGGCCTCTTGTGTTGAGACAGCCCGCCGGTCTGGAGCCTGCTGCTCTCAAACACACCTGCACTCTACTGTTCACAAACTGCCCTCCTTCACAAACTTCTTACAGAGGGCCAAGCACACACCCTGTTTTGCACCAGCCTCGCAATCGCTTCACCTTCACTTACACACAGTCTCAGACTGCCCTTTCTTTAGGGCCCAGCACAAGCAGCAGACCAGCTCACCACCAGCAGCTTGGGGTGAGTGTGAAGTGCAGAAAGATTCTCAATTTTCCTTCAGAAGGAGTGTATTTTAGTGTTATTGCTGTTTTTTTATTTATTTGAAGAAAGGAAAAAAGAGTAGAAGAAATAATAAATGAAAAGTAACATTAGAGAGGACTCTATGCAATTGTTCTAAGACGTGCACCACCTACTGTCTGCAAGAGGCAAAATGCCTACAGCACCTGGTATTCCCAGGCGGTCTCACATCCAAGTACTAACCATGCCCGATGCTGCTTAGCTTTTGAGATCAGACGAGATCAGGCGCATTCAGGGTGGTATGGCCGTAAGCAGAACACACTCCTGTTTCAGGTCTCTTGTGTTGAGACTGCCCGCAGCTCTGGAGCCTGCTGCTCTCAAACACACGTGCACTCTTCTGTTCACAAACTACCCTCCTTCACAAACTTCTTACAGAGGTCCAGGCACACACCCTGTTTTGCACCAGCCTCACAATCGCTACATCTGCACTTACACACAGTCTCAGACTGCCCTTTCTTTAGGGCCCAGCACAAGCAGCAACAGACCAGCTCACCACCAGCAGCTTGGGGTGAGTGTGAAGTGCAGAAAAATTATCAATTTTCCTTCAGAAAGAGTGTATTTTAGTGTTATTGCTGTTTTTTTATTTATTTTAAGAAAGGAAAAAAGAGTAGAAGAAATAATAAATGAAAAGTAACATTAGAGAGGACTCTATGCATTTGTTCTAAGACGTGCACCACCTACTGTCTGCAAGAGGCAAAATGCCTACAGCACCTGGTATTCCCAGGCAGTCTCCCATCCAAGTACTAACCAGGCCCGACTCTGCTTAGCTTCTGAGATCAGACGAGATCAGGCGCATTCAGGGTGTTATGGCCATAGGCAGAATTCACTTCTGTTTCAGGCCTCTTGTGTTGAGACATCCCGCCGGTGTGGAGCCTGCTGCTCTCAAACACACCTGCACTCTACTGTTCACTAACTGCCTTCCTTCACAAACTTCTTACAGAGGGCCAATCGCCCACCCTGTTTTGCACCAGCCTCACAATCGCTTCATCTGCACTTACACACAGTCTCAGACTGCCCTTTCTTTAGGGCCCAGCACAAGCAGCAACAGACCAGCTCACCACCAGCAGCTTGGGGTGAGTGTGAAGTGGAGAAAGATTCTCAATTTTCCTTCAGAAAGAGTGTATTTTAGTGTTATTGCTGTTTTTTATTTATTTGAAGAAAGGAAAAAAGAGTAGAAGAAATAATAAATGAAAAGTAACATTAGAGAGGACTCTATGCAATTGTTCTAAGACGTGCACCACCTACTGTCTGCAAGAGGCAAAATGCCTACAGCACCTGGTATTCCCAGGCGGTCTCGCATCCAAGTACTAACCATGCCCGACGCTACTTAGCTTCTGAGATCAGACGAGATCAGGCGCATTCAGGGTGGTATGGCCGTAAGCAGAACACACTCCTGTTTCAGGTCTCTTGTGTTGAGACTGCCCGCCGGTCTGGAGCCTGCTGCTCTCAAACACACCTGCACTCTACTGTTCACAAACTGCCCTCCTTCACAAACTTCTTACAGAGGGCCAAGCACACACCCTGTTTTGCACCAGCCTCGCAATCGCTTCACCTTCACTTACACACAGTCTCAGACTGCCCTTTCTTTAGGGCCCAGCACAAGCAGAAACAGACCAGCTCACCACCAGCAGCTTGGGGTGAGTGTGAAGTGCAGAAAAATTATCAATTTTCCTTCAGAATGAGTGTATTTTAGTGTTATTGCTGTTTTTTTATTTATTTTAAGAAAGGAAAAAAGAGTAGAAGAAATAATAAATGAAAAGTAACATTAGAGAGGACTCTATGCATTTGTTCTAAGACGTGCACCACCTACTGTCTGCAAGAGGCAAAATGCCTACAGCACCTGGTATTCCTAGGCAGTCTCCCATCCAAGTACTAACCAGGCCCGACTCTGCTTAGCTTCTGAGATCAGACGAGATCAGGCGTATTCAGGGTGGTATGGCCGTAGGCAGAATACACTCCTGTTTCAGGCCTCTTGTGTTGAGACAGCCCGCCAGTCTGGAGCCTGCTGCTCTCAAACACACCTGCACTCTACTGTTCACAAACTGCCCTCCTTCACAAACTTCTTACAGAGGGCCAAGCACACACCCTGTTTTGCACCAGCCTCGCAATCGCTTCACCTTCACTTACACAGTCTCAGACTGCCCTTTCTTTAGGGCCCAGCACAAGCAGCAGACCATCTCACCACCAGCAGCTTGGGGTGAGTGTGAAGTGCAGAAAGATTCTCAATTTTCCTTCAGAAGGAGTGTATTTTAGTGTTATTGCTGTTTTTTTATTTATTTGAAGAAAGGAAAAAAGAGTAGAAGAAATAATAAATGAAAAGTAACATTAGAGAGGACTCTATGCAATTGTTCTAAGACGTGCACCACCTACTGTCTGCAAGAGGCAAAATGCCTGCAGCACCTGGTATTCCCAGGCGGTCTCGCATCCAAGTACTAACCATGCCCGATGCTGCTTAGCTTTTGAGATCAGACGAGATCAGGCGCATTCAGGGTGGTATGGCCGTAAGCAGAACACACTCCTGTTTCAGGTCTCTTGTGTTGAGACTGCCCGCCGGTCTGGAGCCTGCTGCTCTCAAACACATGTGCACTCTTCTGTTCACAAACTACCCTCCTTCACAAACTTCTTACAGAGGTCCAGGCACACACCCTGTTTTGCACCAGCCTCACAATCGCTTCATCTGCACTTACACACAGTCTCAGACTGCCCTTTCTTTAGGGCCCAGCACAAGCAGCAACAGACCAGCTCACCACCAGCAGCTTGGGGTGAGTGTGAAGTGCAGAAAAATTATCAATTTTCCTTCAGAAAGAGTGTATTTTAGTGTTATTGCTGTTTTTTTATTTATTTTAAGAAAGGAAAAAAGAGTAGAAGAAATAATAAATGAAAAGTAACATTAGAGAGGACTCTATGCATTTGTTCTAAGACGTGCACCACCTACTGTCTGCAAGAGGCAAAATGCCTACAGCACCTGGTATTCCCAGGGAGTCTCGCATCCAAGTACTAACCAGGCCCGACTCTGCTTAGCTTCTGAGATCAGACGAGATCAGGCGCATTCAGGGTGTTATGGCCGTAGGCAGAATACACTTCTGTTTCAGGCCTCTTGTGTTGAGACATCCCGCCGGTCTGGAGCCTGCTGCTCTCAAACACACCTGCACTCTACTGTTCACTAACTGCCTTCCTTCACAAACTTCTTACAGAGGGCCAATCGCCCACCCTGTTTTGCACCAGCCTCACAATCGCTTCATCTGCACTTAC
>NC_090447.1:1318328461-1318330961 GCF_031143425.1 Pleurodeles waltl
ATAAATGAAAATTAACATTAGAGAGGAATCTGTTCAATTGTTCTAAGACGTGCACCACCTACTGTCTGCAAGAGGCAAAATGCCTACAGCACCTGGCATTCCCAGGCAGTCTCCCATCCAAGTACTAACCAGACCCGACACTGCTCAGCTTCTGAAATCAGACGAGATCAGGCGCATTCAGGGTTGTATGGCCGTAGGGAGAATACACTCCTGTTTCAGGCCTTTTGTGTTGAGACAACCCACCGGTCTGGAGCCTGCTGCTCTCAAACACACCTGCACTCTACTGTTCACAAACTGCCCTCCTTCACAAACTTCTTACAGAGGGCCAAGCACACACCCAGTTTTGCACCAGCCTCGCAATCGCTTCACCTTCACTTACACACAGTCTCAGACTGCCCTTTCTTTAGGGCCCAGCACAAGCAGCAGACCAGCTCAGCACCAGCAGCTTGGGGTGAGTGTGAAGTGCAGAAAAATTCTCAATTTTCCTTCAGAAAGAGTGTATTTTAGTGTTATTGCTGTTTTTTTATTTATTTTAAGAAGGGAAAAAAGAGTAGAAGAAATAATAAATGAAAAGTAACATTAGAGAGGACTCTATGCATTTGTTCTAAGACGTGCACCACCTACTGTCTGCAAGAGGCAAAATGCCTACAGCACCTGGTATTCCCAGGCAGTCTCCCATCCAAGTACTAACCAGGCCCAACGCTGCATAGCTTCTGAGATCAGACGAGATCAGGCGCATTGAGGGTGGTATGGCCGTAGGCAGAAAACACTTCTGTTTCAGGCCTCTTGTGTTGAGACACCCCGCCGGTCTGGAGCCTGCTGCTCTCAAACACACCTGCACTCTACTGTTCACAAACTGCCCTCCTTCACAAACTTCTTACAGAGGGCCAATCGCACACCCTGTTTTGCACCAGCCTCGCAATCGCTTCATCTGCACTTACACACAGTCTCAGACTGCCCTTTCTTTAGGGCCCAGCACAAGCAGCAACAGACCAGCTCACCACCAGCAGCTTGGGGTGAGTGTGAAGTGCAGAAAGATTCTCAATTTTCCTTCGGAAAGAGTGTATTTTAGTGTTATTTCTGTTTTGTTATTTATTTTAAGAAAGGAAAAAAGAGTAGAAGAAATAATAAATGAAAAGTAACATTAGAGAGGACTCTATGCACTTGTTCTAAGATGTGCACCACCTACTGTCTGCAAGAGGCAAAATGCCTACAGCACCTGGTATTCCCAGGCAGTCTCCCATCCAAGTACTAACCAGGCCCGACACTGCTTAGCTTCTAAGATCAGACGAGATTAGGTGCATTCAGGGTGGTATGGCCATAGGCAGAATACACTGTTGTTTCAGGCCTCTTGTGTTGAGACAGCCCGCCGCTCTGGAGCCTGCTGCTCTCAAACACACCTGCACTCTTCTGTTCACAAACTGCCCTCCTTCACAAACTTCTTACAGAGGGCCAATCGCACACCCTGTTTTGCACCAGCCTCACAATCGCTTCATCTGCACATAGACACAGTCTCAGACTGCCCTTTCTTTAGGGCCCAGCACAAGCAGCAACAGACCAGCTCACCACCAGCAGCTTGGGGTGAGTGTGAAGTGCAGAAACATTATCAATTTTCCTTCAGAAAGAGTGTATTTTAGTGTTATTGCAGTTTTTAAATTTATTTTAAGAAAGGAAAAAAGAGTAGAAGAAATAATAAATGAAAATTAACATTAGAGAGGAATCTATTCAATTGTTCTAAGACGTGCACCACCTACTGTCTGCAAGAGGCAAAATGCCTACAGCACCTGGCATTCCCAGGCAGTCTCCCATCCAAGTACTAACCAGACCCGACACTGCTCAGCTTCTGAAATCAAACGAGATCAGGCGCATTCAGGGTGGTACGGCCGTAGGCAGAACACACTCCTATTTCAGGTCTCTTGTGTTGAGACTGCCCGCCGGTCTGGAGCCTGCTGCTCTCAAACACACGTGCACTGTTCTGTTCACAAACTACCCTCCTTCACAAACTTCTTACAGAGGTCCAAGCACACACCCTGTTTTGCACCAGCCTCACAATCGCTTCATCTGCACTTACACAAAGTCTCAGACTGCCCTTTCTTTAGGGCCCAGCACAAGCAGCCACAGACCAGCTCACCACCAGCAGCTTGGGGTGAGTGTGAAGTGCAGAAAGATTATAAATTTTCCTTCAGAAAGAGTGTATTTTAGTGTTATTGCTGTTTTTTTATTTATTTTAAGAAAGGAAAAAAGAGTAGAAGAAATAATAAATGAAAATTAACATTAGAGAGTACTCTATGCATTTGTTCTAACACGTGCACCACCTACTGTCTGCAAGAGGCAAAATGCCTACAGCACATGGTATTCCCAGGCAGTCTCCCATCGAAGTACTAACCAGGCCCGACGCTGCTTAGCTTTTGAGATCAGACAAGATCAGGTGCATTCAGGGTGGTATGGCCGTAGGTAGAATGTGCTCCTGTTTCAGGCCTCTTGTGTTGAGACAACCCAC
>NC_090447.1:1318343461-1318345961 GCF_031143425.1 Pleurodeles waltl
CGCTTCACCTGCACTTACACACAGTCTCAGACTTCCATTTCTTTAGGGCCCAGCACAAGCAGCAGACCAGCTCACCACCAGCAGGTTGGGGTGAGTGTGAAGTGCAGAAAGATTCTCAATTTTCCTTGAGAAAGAGTGTATTTTAGTGTTATTGCTGTTTTTTTTATTTATTTGAAGAAAGGAAAAAAGAGTAGAAGAAATAATAAATGAAAAGTAACATTAGACTCTATGCATTTCTTCTAAGACGTGCACCACCTACTGTCTGCAAGAGGCAAAATGCCTACAGCATCTGGTATTCCCAGGCAGTCTCCCATCCAAGTTCTAACCAGGCCCGACTCTGCTTAGCTTCAGAGATCAGACGACATCAGGCACATTCAGGGTGGTATGGCCGTAGGCAGAATACACTCCTGTTTCAGGCCTCTTGTGTTGAGACAGCCCGCCGGTCTGGAGCCTGCTGCTCTCAAACACACCTGCACTCTACTGTTCACAAACTGCCCTCCTTCACAAACTTCTTACAGAGAGCCAATCGCACACCCTGTTTTGCACCAGCCTCAACAATCGCTTCATCTGCACTTACACACAGTCTCAGACTTCCCTTTCTTTAGGGCCCAGCACAAGCAGCAGACCAGCTCACCACCAGCAGGTTGGGGTGAGTGTGAAGTGCAGAAAGATTCTCAATTTTCCTTCAGAAAGAGTGTATTTTAGTGTTATTGCTGTTTTTTTATTTATTTTAAGAAAGGAAAAAAGAGTAGAAGAAATAATAAATGAAAAGTAACATTAGAGAGGACTCTATGCATTCGTTCTAAGACGTGCACCACCTACTGTCTGCAAGAGGCAAAATGCCTACAGCTCCTGGTATTCCCAGGCAGTCTCCCATCCAAGTACTAACCAGGCCCGACGCTGCTTAGCTTCTAAGATCAGACGAGATTAGGCGCATTCAGGGTGGAAAGGCCATAGGCAGAATGCACTCCTGTTTCAGGCCTCTTGTGTTGAGACAGCCCGCCGCTCTGGAGCCTGCTGCTCTCAAACACACCTGCACTCTTCTGTTCACAAACTGCACTCCTTCACAAACTTCTTACAGAGGGCCAATCGCACACCCTGTTTTGCACCAGCCTCACAATCGCTTCATCTGCACTTACACACAGTCTCAGACTGCCCTTTCTTTAGGGCCCAGCACAAGCAGCAACAGACCAGCTCACCACCAGCAGCTTGGGGTGAGTGTGAAGTGCAGAAAGATTCTCAATTTTCCTTCAGAAAGAGTGTATTTTAGTGTTATTGCTGTTTTGTTTATTTATTTGAAGAAAGGAAAAAAGAGTAGAAGAAATAATAAATGAAAAGTAACATTAGAGAGGAATCTGTTCAATTGTTCTAAGACGTGCACCACCTACTGTCTGCAAGAGGCAAAATGCCTACAGCACCTGGCATTCCCAAGGCAGTCTCCCATCCAAGTACTAACCAGACCCAACGCTGCTTAGCTTCTGAAATCAGACGAGATCAGGCGTATTCAGGGTGGTATGGCCATAGGCAGAACACACTCCTGTTTCAGGTCTCTTGTGTTGAGACTGCCCCCCGGTCTGGAGCCTGCTGCTCTCAAACACACGTGCACTCTTCTGTTCACAAACTACCCTCCTTCACAAACTACTTACAGAGGTCCAAGCACACACCCTGTTTTGCACCAGCCTCACAATCGCTTCATCTGCACTTACACACAGTCTCAGACTGCCCTTTCTTTAGGGCCCAGCACAAGCAGCAACAGACCAGCTCACCACCAACAGCTTGGGGTGAGTGTGAAGTGCAGAAAGATTCTCAAATTTCCTTCAGAAAGAGTGTATTTTAGTGTTATTGCTGTTTTATTATTTATTTTAAGAAAGGAAAAAAGAGTAGAAGAAATAATAAATGAAAAGTAACATTAGAGAGGACTCAATGCATTTGTTCTAAGACTTGCACCACCTACTGTCTGCAGGAGGCAAAATGCATACAGCACCTGGTATTCCCAGGTAGTCTCCCATCCAAGTACAAACCAGGCCCGATGCTGCTTAGCTTCTGAGATCAGACGAGATCAGGGGCATTCAGGGTTGTATGGCCGTAGGCAGAATACACTCCTGTTTCAGGCCTTTTGTGTTGAGACAACCCACCGGTCTGGAGCCTGCTGCTCTCAAACACACCTGCACTCTACTGTTCACAATCTGCCCTCCTTCACAAACTTCTTACAGAGGGCCAAGCACACACCCTGTTTTGCACCAGCTTCGCAATCGCTTCACCTTCACTTACACACAGTCTCAGACTGCCCTTTCTTTAGGGCCCAGCACAAGCAGCAGACCAGCTCAGCACCAGCAGCTTGGGGTGAGTGTGAAGTGCAGAAACATTCTCAATTTTCCTTCAGAAAGAGTGTATTTTAGTGTTATTGCTGTTTTTTTTATTTATTTGAAGAAAGGAAAAAAGAGTAGAAGAAATAATAAATGAAAAGTAACATTAGAGAGGACTCTATGAAATTGTTCTA
>NC_090447.1:1318465961-1318468461 GCF_031143425.1 Pleurodeles waltl
GAATACACTCCTGTTTCAGGCCTCGTGTGTTGAGACAGCCCGCCGGTCTGGAGCCTGCTGCTCTCAAACACACCTGCACTCTACTGTTCACAAACTGCCCTCCTTCACAAACTTCTTACAGAGGGCCAATCGCACACCCTGTTTTGCACCAGCCTCACAATCGCTTCATCTGCACTTACACACAGTCTCAGACTGCCCTTTCTTTGGGGCCCAGCACAAGCAGCAACAGACCAGCTCACCACCAGCAGCTTGGGGTGAGTGTGAAGTGCAGAAAGATTCTCAATTTTCCTTCGGAAAGAGTGTATTTTAGTGTTATTGCTGTTTTTTTATTTATTTTAAGAAAGGAAAAAAGAGTAGAAGAAATAATAAATGAAAAGTAACATTAGAGAGGACTCAATGCAATTGTTCTAAGACGTGCACCACCTACTGTCTGCAAGAGGCAAAATGCCTACAGCACCTGGTATTCCCAGGCAGTCTCCCATCCAAGTACTAACCAGGCCCGACGCTACTTAGCTTCTGAGATCAGACGAGATCAGGCGCATTCAGAGTGGTATGGCCGTAGGCAGAATACACTCCTGTTTCAGGCCTCTTGTGTTGAGACAGCCCGCCGGTCTGGAGCCTGCTGCTCTCAAACACGCCTGCACTCTTCTGTTCACAAACTGCCCTCCTTCACAAACTTCTTACAGAGGTCCAAGCACACACCCTGTTTTGCACCAGCCTCGCAATCGCTTCATCTGCACTTACACACAGTCTCAGACTGCCCTTTCTTTAGGGCCCAGCACAAGCAGCAACAGACCAGCTCACCACCAGCAGCTTGGGGTGAGTGTGAAGTGCAGAAAGATTCTCAATTTTCCTTCAGAAAGAGTGTATTTTAGTGTTATTGATGTTTTTTTATTTATTTGAAGAAAGGAAAAAAGAGTAGAAGAAATAATAAATGAAAAGTAACATTAGAGAGGACTCTATGCAATTGCTCTAAGACGTGCACCACCTACTGTCTGCAAGAGGAAAAATGCCTACAGCACCTGGTATTCCCAGGCAGTCTCCCATCCAAGTACTAACCAGGCCCGACGCTACTTAGCTTCTGAGATTAGACGAGATCAGGCGCATTCAGAGTGGTAGGCAGAATACACTCCTGTTTCATGCCTCTTGTGTTGAGACAGCCCGCCGGTCTGGAGCCTGCTGCTCTCAAACACACCTGCACTCTACTGTTCACAAACTGCCCTCCTTCACAAACTTCTTACAGAGGGCCAATCGCACACCCTGTTTTGCACCAGCCTCACAATCGCTTCATCTGCACTTACACACAGTCTCAGACTGCCCTTTCTTTAGGGCCCAGCACAAGCAGCAACAGACCAGCTCACCACCAGCAGCTTGGGGTGAGTGTGAAGTGCAGAAAGATTCTCAATTTTCCTTCAGAAAGAGTGTATTTTAGTGTTATTGCTGTTTTTTTATTTATTTGAAGAAAGGAAAAAAGAGTAGAAGAAATAATAAATGAAAAGTAACATTAGAGAGGACTCTATGCAATTGTTCTAAGACGTGCACCACCTACTGTCTGCAAGAGGCAAAATGCCTACAGCACCTGGTATTGCCAGGCAGTCTCCCATCCAAGTACTAACCAGGCCCGACGCTACTTGGCTTCTGAGATCAGACGAGATCAGGCGCATTCAGAGTGGTATGGCCGTAGGCAGAATACACTCTTGTTTCAGGCCTCTTGTGTTGAGACAGCCCGCCGGTCTGGAGGCTGCTGCTCTCAAACACACCTGCACTCTACTGTTCACAAACTGCCCTCCTTCACAAACTTCTTACAGAGGGCCAATCGCACACCCTGTTTTGCACCAGCCTCACAATCGCTTCATCTGCACTTACACACAGTCTCAGACTGCCCTTTCTTTAGGGCCCAGCACAAGTAGCAACAGACCAGCTCACCACCAGCAGCTTGGGGTGAGTGTGAAGTGCAGAAAGATTCTCAATTTTCCTTCGGAAAGAGTGTATTTTAGTGTTATTGCTGTTTTTTTATTTATTTTAAGAAAGGAAAAAAGAGTAGAAGAAATAATAAATGAAAAGTAACATTAGAGAGGACTCTATGCATTTGTTCTAAGACGTGCACCACCTACTGTCTGCAAGAGGCAAAATGCCTACAGCACCTGGTATTCCCAGGCAGTTTCCCATCCAAGTACTAACCAGGTCTGACACTGCTTAGCTTCTGAAAGCAGAGGAGATCAGGCACGTTCAGGTTGGTATGGCTGTAGGCAGAAGACACTCCTGTTTCAGGCCTCTTGTGTTGAGACAACCCACCGGTCTGGAGCCTGCTGCTCTCAAACACACCTGCACTCTACTGTTCACAAACTGCCCTCCTTCACAAACTTCTTACAGAGGGCCAAGCACACACCCTGTTTTGCACCAGCCTCACAATCGCTTCATCTGCACTTACACACAGTCTCAGACTGCCCTTTCTTTAGGGCCCAGCACAAGCAGCAACAGACCAGCTCACCACCAGCAG
>NC_090447.1:1318500961-1318505961 GCF_031143425.1 Pleurodeles waltl
TTGCACCAGCCTCGCAATCGCTTCACCTGCACTTACACACAGTCTCAGACTTCCCTTTCTTTAGGGCCCAGCACAAGCAGCAGACCAGCACACCACCAGCAGCTTGGGGTGAGTGTGAAGTGCAGAAAGATTCTCAATTTTCCTTCAGAAAGAGTGTATTTTAGTGTTATTGCTGTTTTTTTATTTATTTTAAGAAAGGAAAAAAGAGTAGAAGAAATAATAAATGAAAACAAACATTAGAGAGGACTCTATGCATTTGTTCTAAGACGTGCACCACCTACTGTCTGCAAGAGGCAAAATGCCTAGAGCACCTGGTATTCCCAGGCAGTCTCCCATGCAAGTACTAACCAGGCCCGACAATGTTTAGCTTTTGAGATCAGACAAGATCAGGCGCATTCAGGGTGGTATGGCCATAGGTAGAATGTGCTCCTGTTTCAGGCCTCTTGTGTTGAGACAACCCACCGGTCTGGAGCCTGCTGCTCTCAAACACACCTGCACTCTACTGTTCACAAACTGCCCTCCTTCACAAACTTCTTACAGAGGACCAAGCACACACCCTGTTTTGCACCAGCCTCGCAATCGCTTCACCTGCACTTACACACAGTCTCAGACTTCCCTTTCTTTAGGGCCCAGCACAAGCAGCAGACCAGCTCACCACCAGCAGCTTGGGGTGAGTGTGAAGTGCAGAAAGATTCTCAATTTTCCTTCAGAAAGAGTGTATTTTAGTGTTATTGCTGTTTTTTTATTTATTTGAAGAAAGGAAAAAAGAGTAGAAGAAATAATAAATGAAAAGTAACATTAGAGAGGACTCCATGCATTTGTTCTAAGACGTGCACCACCTACTGTCTGCAAGAGGCAAAATGCCTACAGCACCTGGTATTCCCAGGCAGTCTCCCAACCAAGTACTAACCAGGCCCGACTCTGCTTAGCTTCTGAGATCAGACAACATCAGGCGCATTCAGGGTGGTATGGCCGTAGGCAGAATACACTCCTGTTTCAGGCCTCTTGTGTTGAGACAGACGCTGGTCTGGAGCCTGCTGCTCTCAAACACACCTGCACTCTACTGTTCACAAACTGCCCTCCTTCACAAACTTCTTACAGAGGGCCAATCGCACACCCTGTTTTGCACCAGCCTCACAATCGCTTCACCTTCACTTACACACAGTCTCAGACTGCCCTTTCTTTAGGGCCCAGCACAAGCAGCAGACCAGCTCAGCACCAGCAGCTTGGGGAGAGTGTGAAGTGCAGAAAAATTCTCAATTTTCCTTCAGAAAGAGTGTATTTTAGTGTTATTGCTGTTTTTTTATTTATTTTAAGAAAGGAAAAAAGAGCAGAAGAAATAATAAATGAAAAGTAACATTAGAGAGGACTCTATGCATTTGTTCTAAGACGTGCACCACCTACTGTCTGCAAGAGGCAAAATGCCTACAGCACCTGGTATTCCCAGGCAGTCTCCCATCCAAGTACTAACCAGGCCCGACTCTGCTTAGCTTCTGAGATCAGACAAGATCAGGCGCATTCAGGGTGGTATGGCCTTAGGCAGAACACACTTCTGTTTCAGGCCTCTTGTGTTGAGACATCCCGCCGCTCTGCAGCCTGCTGCTCTCAAACCCACCTGCACTCTACTGTTCACAAACTGCCCTCCTTCACAAACTTCTTACAGAGGGCCAATCGCACACCCTGTTTTGCACCAGCCTCACAATCGCTTCATCTGCACTTACACACAGTCTCAGACTGCCCTTTCTTTAGGGCCCAGCACAAGCAGCAACAGACCAGCTCACCACCAGCAGCTTGGGGTGAGTGTGAAGTGCAGAAAGATTCTCAATTTTCCTTCGGAAAGAGTGTATTTTAGTGTTATTGATGTTTTTTTATTTATTTTAAGAAAGGAAAAAAGAGTAGAAGAAATAATAAATGAAAAGTAACATTAGAGAGACTCTATGCATTTGTTCTAAGACGTGCACCACCTACTGTCTGCAAGAGGCAAAATGCTTACAGCACCTGGTATTCCCAGGCAGTCTCCCATCCAAGTACTAACCAGGCCTGATGCGGCTTAGCTTCTGAGATCAGGCGCATTCAGGGTGGTATGGCCATAGGCAGAATACACTCCTGTTTCAGGCCTCTTGTGTTGAGACAGCCCGCCGGTTTGGAGCCTGCTGCTCTCAAACACACCTGCACTCTACTGTTCACAAACTGCCCTCCTTCACAAACTTCTTACAGAGGGCCAATTGCACACCCTGTTTTGCACCAGCCTCACAATCGCTTCATCTGCACTTACACACAGTCTCAGACTGCCCTTTCTTTAGGGCCCAGCACAAGCAGCAACAGTCCAGCTCACCACCAGCAGCTTGGGGTGAGTGTGAAGTGCAGAAAGATTCTCAATTTTCCTTCAGAAAGAGTGTATTTTAGTGTTATTGCTGTTTTTTTATTTATTTTAAGAAATGAAAAAAGAGTAGAAGAAATAATAAATGAAAAGTAACATTAGAGAGGTCTCTATGCATTTGTTTTAAGACGTGCACCACCTACTGTCTGCAAGAGGCAAAATGCCTACAGCACCTGGTATTCCCAGGCAGTCTCCCATCCAAGTACTAACCAGGCCCGAGGCTGCTTAGTTTCTGAGATCAGGCGCATTCAGGGTGGTATGGCCATTGGCAAAATACACTCCTGTTTCAGGCCTCTTGTGTTGAGGCAACCCACCGGTCTAGAGCCTGCTGCTCTCAAACACACCTGCACTCTACTGTTCATAAACTGCCCTCCTTCACAAACTTCTTACAGAGGGCCAAGCACACACCCTGTTTTGCACCAGCCTCGCAATCGCTTCACCTTCACTTACACACAGTCTCAGACTGCCCTTTCTTTAGGGCCCAGCACAAGCAGCAGACCAGCTCAGCACCAGCAGCTTGGGGTGAGTGTGAAGTGCAGAAAAATTCTCAATTTTCCTTCAGAAAGAGTGTATTTTAGTGTTATTGCTGTTTTGTTTATTTATTTGAAGAAAGGAAAAAAGAGTAGAAGAAATAATAAATGAAAAGTAACATTAGAGAGGACTCTATGCATTTGTTCTAAGACGTGCACCACCTACTGTCTGCAAGAGGCAAAATGCCTAGAGCACCTGGTATTCCCAGGCAGTCTCCCATGCAAGTACTAACCAGGCCCGACAATGTTTAGCTTTTGAGATCAGACAAGATCAGGCGCATTCAGGGTGGTATGGCCATAGGTAGAATGTGCTCCTGTTTCAGGCCTCTTGTGTTGAGACAACCCACCGGTCTGGAGCCTGCTGCTCTCAAACACACCTGCACTCTACTGTTCACAAACTGCCCTCCTTCACAAACTTCTTACAGAGGACCAAGCACACACCCTGTTTTGCACCAGCCTCGCAATCGCTTCACCTGCACTTACACACAGTCTCAGACTTCCCTTTCTTTAGGGCCCAGCACAAGCAGCAGACCAGCTCACCACCAGCAGCTTGGGGTGAGTGTGAAGTGCAGAAAGATTCTCAATTTTCCTTCAGAAAGAGTGTATTTTAGTGTTATTGCTGTTTTTTTATTTATTTGAAGAAAGGAAAAAAGAGTAGAAGAAATAATAAATGAAAAGTAACATTAGAGAGGACTCCATGCATTTGTTCTAAGACGTGCACCACCTACTGTCTGCAAGAGGCAAAATGCCTACAGCACCTGGTATTCCCAGGCAGTCTCCCAACCAAGTACTAACCAGGCCTGACTCTGCTTAGCTTCTGAGATCAGACGACATCAGGCGCATTCAGGGTGGTATGGCCGTAGGCAGAATACACTCCTGTTTCAGGCCTCTTGTGTTGAGACAGACGCTGGTCTGGAGCCTGCTGCTCTCAAACACACCTGCACTCTACTGTTCACAAACTGCCCTCCTTCACAAACTTCTTACAGAGGGCCAATCGCACACCCTGTTTTGCACCAGCCTCACAATCGCTTCACCTTCACTTACACACAGTCTCAGACTGCCCTTTCTTTAGGGCCCAGCACAAGCAGCAGACCAGCTCAGCACCAGCAGCTTGGGGTGAGTGTGAAGTGCAGAAAAATTCTTAATTTTCCTTCAGAAAGAGTGTATTTTAGTGTTATTGCTGTTTTTTTATTTATTTTAAGAAAGGAAAAAAGAGTAGAAGAAATAATAAATGAAAAGTAACATTAGAGAGGACTCTATGAATTTATTCTAAGACGTGCACCACCTACTGTCTGCAAGAGGCAAAATGCCTACAGCACCTGGTATTCCCAGGCAGTCTCCCATCCAAGTACTAACCAGGCCCAACACTGCTTAGTTTTTGAGATCAGACGAGATCAGGCGCATTCAGGGTGGTATGGCCATAGGCAGAATACACTCCTGTTTCAGGCCTCTTGTGTTGAGACAACCCACCGGTCTGGAGCCTGCTGCTCTCAAACACACCTGCACTCTACTGTTCACAAACTGCCCTCCTTCACAAACTTCTTACAGAGGGCCAAGCACACACCCTGTTTTTCACCAGCCTTGCAATCGCTTCACCTTCACTTACACACAGTCTCAGACTGCCCTTTCTTTAGGGCCCAGCACAAGCAGCAGACCAGCTCAGCACCAGCAGCTTGGGGAGAGTGTGAAGTGCAGAAAAATTCTCAATTTTCCTTCAGAAAGAGTGTATTTTAGTGTTATTGCTGTTTTTTTATTTATTTTAAGAAAGGAAAAAAGAGCAGAAGAAATAATAAATGAAAAGTAACATTAGAGAGGACTCTATGCATTTGTTCTAAGACGTGCACCACCTACTGTCTGCAAGAGGCAAAATGCCTACAGCACCTTGTATTCCCAGGCAGTCTCCCATCCAAGTACTAACCAGGCCCGACTCTGCTTAGCTTCTGAGATCAGACAAGATCAGGCGCATTCAGGGTGGTATGGCCTTAGGCAGAACACACTTCTGTTTCAGGCCTCTTGTGTTGAGACATCCCGCCGCTCTGCAGCCTGCTGCTCTCAAACCCACCTGCACTCTACTGTTCACAAACTGCCCT
>NC_090447.1:1318515961-1318520961 GCF_031143425.1 Pleurodeles waltl
CTCCTGTTTCAGGCCTCTTGTGTTGAGACAGCCCGCCGGTCTGGAGGCTGCTGCTCTCAAACACACCTGAACTCTACTGTTCACAAACTGCCCTCCTTCACAAACTTCTTACAGAGGGCCAATCGCACACCCTGTTTTGCACCAGCCTCACAATCGCTTCATCTGCACTTACACACAGTCTCACACTGCCCTTTCTTTAGGGCCCAGCACAAGCAGCAACAGACCAGCTGACCACCAGCAGCTTGGGGTGAGTGTGAAGTGCAGAAAGATTCTCAATTTTCCTTCGGAAATAGTGTATTTTAGTGTTATTTCTGTTTTGTTATTTATTTTAAGAAAGGAAAAAAGAGTAGAAGAAATAATAAATGAAAAGTAACATTAGAGAGGACTCTGTGCATTTGTTCTAAGACGTGCACCACCTACTGTCTGCAAGAGGCAAAATGCCTACAGCACCTGGTATTCCCAGGCAGTCTCCCATCCAAGTACTAACCAGGCCCGACACTGCTTAGCTTCTAAGATCAGACGAGATCAGGCGCATTCAGGGTGGTATGGCCGTAGGCAGAATACACTCCTGTTTCAGGCCTCTTGTGTTGAGACAGCCCGCCGGTCTGGAGCCTGCTGCTCTCAAACACACCTGCACTCTTCTGTTCACAAACTGCCCTCCTTCACAAACTTCTTAAAGAGGGCCAATCGCACACCCTGTTTTGCACCAGCCTCACAATCGCTTCATCTGCACTTAGACACAGTCTCAGACTGCCCTTTCTTTAGGGCCAAGCACAAGCAGCAACAGACCAGCTCACCACCAGCAGCTTGGGGTGAGTGTGAAGTGCAGAAAAATTATCAATTTTCCTTCAGAAATAGTGTATTTTAGTGTTATTGCAGTTTTTTTATTTATTTTAAGAAAGGAAAAAAGAGTAGAAGAAATAATAAATGAAAATTAACATTAGAGAGGAATCTGTTCAATTGTTCTAAGACGTGCACCACCTACTGTCTGCAAGAGGCAAAATGCCTGCATCACCTGGCATTCCCAGGCAGTCTCCAATCCAAGTACTAACCTGACCCGACGCTGTTTAGCTTCTGAAATCAGACAAGATCAGGCGCATTCAGGGTGGTATGGCCGTAGGCAGAATACACTCCTGTTTCAGGTCTCTTGTGTTGAGACTGCCCGCCGGTCTGGAGCCTGCTGCTCTCAAACACACGTGCACTGTTCTGTTCACAAACTACCCTCCTTCACAAACTTCTTACAGAGGTCCAAGCACACACCCTGTTTTGCACCAGCCTCACAATCGCTTCATCTGCACTTACACACAGTCTCAGACTGCCCTTTCTTTAGGGCCCAGCACAAGCAGCAACAGGCCAGCTCACCACCAGCAGCTTGGGGTGAGTGTGAAGTGCAGAAAGATTAGCAATTTTCCTTCAGAAAGAGTGTATTTTAGTGTTATTTCTGTTTTTTTATTTATTTTAAGAAAGGAAAAAAGAGTAGAAGAAATAATAAATGAAAATTAACATTAGAGAGTACTCTATGCATTTGTTCTAAGACGTGCACCACCTACTGTCTGCAAGAGGCAAAATGCCTAAAGCACCGGGTATTCCCAGGCAGTCTCCCATCCAAGTAATAACCAGGCCCGACGCTACTTAGCTTTTGAGATCAGGCACATTCAGGGTGGTATGGCCATAGGTAGAATGTGCTCCTGTTTCAGGCCTCTTGTGTTGAGACAACCCACCGGTCTGGAGCCTGCTGCTCTCAAACACACCTGCACTCTACTGTTCACAAACTGCCCTCCTTCACAAACTTCTTACAGAGGGCCAAGCACACACCGTGTTTTGCACCAGCCTCGCAGTCGCTTCACCTGCACTTACACACAGTCTCAGACTTCCCTTTCTTTAGGGCCCAGCACAAGCAGCAGACCAGCTCACCCCAGCAGCTTGGGGTGAGTGTGAAGTGCAGAAAGATTCTCAATTTTCCTTCAGAAAGAGTGTATTTTAGTGTTATTGCTGTTTTTTTTATTTATTTTAAGAAAGGAAAAAAGAGTAGAAGAAATAATAAATGAAAAGTAACATTAGAGAGGACTCTATGCATTTGTTCTAAGACGTGCACCACCTACTGTCTGCAAGAGGCAAAATGCCTACAGCACCTGGTATTCCCAGGCAGTCTCCCATCCAAGTACTAACCAAGCCCGACGCTGATTAGCTTTTGAGATCAGACGAGATCAGGTACATTCAGGGTGGTATGGCCGCAGGCAAAATACACTCCTGTTTCAGGCCTCTTGTGTTGAGACAACCCGCCGGTCTGGAGCCTGCTGCTCTCAAACACCCCTGCACTCTACTGTTCACAAACTGCCCTCCTTCACAAACTTCTTACAGAGGGCCAATCGCACACCCTGTTTTGCAACAGCCTCACAATCGCTTCATCTGCACTTACACACAGTCTCACTCTGCCCTTTCTTTAGGGCCCAGCACAAGCAGCAACAGACCAGTTCACCACCAGCAGCTTGGGGTGAGTGTGAAGTGCAGAAAGATTCTCAATTTTCCTTCAGAAAGAGTGTATTTTAGTGTTATTGCTGTTTTGTTATTTATTTTAGGAACGGAAAAAAGAGTACAAGAAATAATAAATGAAAAGTAACATTAGAGAGGACTCTATGCATTTGTTTTAAGACGTGCACCACCTACTGTCTGCAAGAGGCAAAATGCCTACAGCACCTGGTATTCCCAAGCAGTCTCCCATCCAAGTACTAACCAGGCCCGACGCTGCTTAGCTTCTGACATCAGCTGAGATCAGTCACATTAAGGGTGGTATGGCCGTAGGCAAAACACACTCCTGTTTCAGGTCTCTTGTGTTGAGACATCCCGCCGGTCTGGAGCCTGCTGCTCTCAAACACACCTGCACTCTACTGTTCACAAACTGCCCTCCTTCACAAACTTCTTACAGAGGGCCAATCGCACACCCTGTTTTGCACCAGCCTCACAATCGCTTCATCTGCACTTACACACAGTCTCAGACTGCCCTTTCTTTAGGGCCCAGCACAAGCAGCAACAGACCAGCTGACCACCAGCAGCTTGGGGTGAGTGTGAAGTGCAGAAAGATTCTCAATTTTCCTTCGGAAAGAGTGTATTTTAGTGTTATTTCTGTTTTGTTATTTATTTTAAGAAAGGAAAAAAGAGTAGAAGAAATAATAAATGAAAAGTAACATTAGAGAGGACTCTATGCATTTGTTCTAAGACGTGCACCACCTACTGTCTGCAAGAGGCAAAATGCCTACAGCACCTGGTATTCCCAGGCAGTCTCCCATCCAAGTACTAACCAGGCCCGACACTGCTTAGCTTCTAAGATCAGACGAGATCAGGCGCATTCAGGGTGGTATGGCCATAGGCAGAATACACTCCTGTTTCAGGCCTCTTGTGTTGAGACAGCCTGCCGGTCTGGAGCCTGCTGCTCTCAAACACACCTGCACTCTTCTGTTCACAAACTGCCCTCCTTCACAAACTTCTTACAGAGGGCCAATCGCACACCCTGTTTTGCACCAACCTCACAATCGCTTCATCTGCACTTAGACACAGTCTCAGACTGCCCTTTCTTTAGGGCCAAGCACAAGCAGCAACAGACCAGCTCACCACCAGCAGCTTGGGGTGAGTGTGAAGTGCAGAAAAATTATCAATTTTCCTTCAGAAAGAGTGTATTTTAGTGTTATTGCAGTTTTTTTATTTATTTTAAGAAAGGAAAAAAGAGTAGAAGAAATAATAAATGAAAATTAACATTAGAGAGGAATCTGTTCAATTGTTCTAAGACGTGCACCACCTACTGTCTGCAAGAGGAAAAATGCCTACATCACCTGGAATTCCAAGGCAGTCTCCCATCCAAATACTAACCAGACCCGACGCTGCTTAGCTTCTGAAATCAAACAAGATCAGGGGCATTCAGGGTGGTATGGCTGTAGGCAGAACACACTCCTGTTTCAGGTCTCTTGTGTTGAGACTGCCCGCCGGTCTGGAGCCCGCTGCTCTCAAACACACGTGCACTCTTCTGTTCACAAACTACCCTCCTTCACAAACTTCTTACAGAGGTCCAAGCACACACCCTGTTTTGCACCAGCCTCACAATCGCTTCATCTGCACTTACACACAGTCTCAGACTGCCCTTTTTTTAGGGCTCAGCACAAGCAGCAACAGACCAGCTCACCACCAGCAGCTTGGGCTGAGTGTGAAGTGCAGAAAGATTATCAATTTTCCTTCAGAAAGAGTGTATTTTAGTGTTATTGCTGTTTTTTTATTTAATTTAAGAAAGGAAAAAAGAGTAGAAGAAATAATAAATGAAAATTAACATTAGAGAGTACTCTATGCATTTGTTCTAAGACGTGCACCACCTACTGTCTGCAAGAGGCAAAATGCCTACAGCACCTGGTATTCCCAGGCAGTCTCCCATCCAAGTACTAACCAGGCCCGATGCTGCTTAGCTTTTAAGATCAGACGAGATCAGGCACATTCAGGGTGGTATGGCCATAGGAAGAATATGCTCCTGTTTCAGGCCTCTTGTGTTGAGACAACCCACCGGTCTGGCGCCTGCTGCTCTCAAACACACCTGCACTCTACTGTTCACAAACTGCCCTCCTTCACAAACTTCTTACAGAGGGCCAAGCACACACCCTGTTTTGCACCAGCCTCGCAATCGCTTCACCTGCACTTACACAAAGTCTCAGACTTCCCTTTCTTTAGGGCCCAGCACAAGCAGCAGACCAGCTCACCACCAGCAGCTTGGGGTGAGTGTGAAGTGCAGAAAGATTCTCAATTTTCCTTCAGAAAGAGTGTATTTTAGTGTTATTGCTGTTTTTTTATTTATTTGAAGAAAGGAAAAAAGAGTAGAAGAAATAATAAATGAAAAGTAACATTAGAGAGGACTCTATGCATTTGTTCTAAGACGTGCACCACCTACTGTCTGCAAGAGGCAAAATGCCTACAGCACCTGGTATTCCCAGGCAGTCTCCCATCCAAGTACTAACCAGGCCCGA
>NC_090447.1:1318590961-1318593461 GCF_031143425.1 Pleurodeles waltl
TACTAACCAGACCCAACTCTGCTTAGCTTCTGAGATCAGACAAGATCAGGCGCATTCAGGGTGGTATGGCCGTAGGCAGAATATGCTTCTGTTTCAGGCCTCTTGTGTTGAGACAGCCCGCTGGTCTGGAGCCTGCTGCTCTCAAACACACCTGCACTCTACTGTTCACAAACTGACCTCCTTCACAAACTTCTTACAGAGGGCAAATCGCACACCCTGTTTTGCACCAGCCTCACAATCGCTTCATCTGCACTTCACACAGTCTCAGACTGCCCTTTCTTTAGGGCCCAGCACAAGCAGCAGACCAGCTCAGCACCAGCAGCTTGGGGTGAGTGTAAAGTGCAGAAAAATTCTCAATTTTCCTTCAGAAAGAGTGAATTTTAGTGTTATTGCTGTTTTTTTATTTATTTTAAGAAAGGAAAAAAGAGTAGAAGAAATAATAAATGAAAAGTAACATTAGAGAGGACTCTATGCATTTGTTCTAAGACGTGCACCACCTACTGTCTGCAAGAGGCAAAATGCTTACAGCACCTGGTATTCCCAGGCAGTCTCCCATCCAAGTACTAACCAGGCCCGACTCTGCTTAGCTTCTGAGATCAGACGAGATCAGGCGCATTCAGGGTGGTATGGCCGTAGGCGGAATACGCTCCTGTTTCAGGCCTCTTGTGTTGAGACACCCCGCCGGACTGGAGCCTGCTGCTCTCAAACACACCTGCACTCTACTGTTCACAAACTGCCCTCCTTCACAAACTTCTTACAGAGGGCCAATCGCACACCCTGTTTTGCACCAGCCTCACAATCGCTTCATCTGCACTTACACACAGTCTCAGACTGCCCTTTCTTTAGGGCCCAGCACAAGCAGCAACAGACCAGCTCACTACCAGCAGCTTGGGGTGAGTGTGAAGTGCAGAAAGATTCTCAATTTTCCTTCAGAAAGAGTGTATTTTAGTGTTATTGCTGTTTTTTTATTTATTTTAAGAAAGGAAAAAAGAGTAGAAGAAATAATAAATGGAAAGTAACATTAGAGAGGACTCTATGCATTTGTTCTAAGACGTGCACCACCTACTGTCTGCAAGAGGCAAAATGCCTACAGCACCTGGTATTCCCAGGTAGTCTCCCATCCAAGTACTAACCAGGCAAAACTCTGCTTAGCTTCTGAGATCAGATGCATTCAGGGTAGTATGGCCATAGGCAGAACACACTCCTGTTTCAGGCCTCTTGTGTTGAGACAGTCCGCCGGTCTGGAGCCTGCTGCTCTCAAACACACCTGCACTCTTCTGTTCACAAACTGCCCTCCTTCACAAACTTCTTACAGAGGGCCAATCGCACACCCTGTTTTGCACCAGCCGCACAATCGCTTCATCTGCACTTATACACAGTCTCAGACTGCCCTTTCTTTAGGGCCCAGCAAAAGCAGCAACAGACCAGCTCACCACAAGCAGCTTGGGGTGAGTGTGAAGTGCAGAAAAATTATAAATTTTCCTTCAGAAAGAGTGTATTTTAGTTTTATTGCTGTTTTTTAATTTATTTTAAGAAAGGAAAAAAGAGTAGAAGAAATAATAAATGAAAATTAACATTAGAGAGGAATCTGTGCAATTGTTCTAAGACGTGCAGCACCTACTGTCTGCAAGAGGCAAAATGCCTACAGCACCTGGCATTCCCAGACAGTCTCCCTTCCAAGTACTAACCATGCCCGATCCTGTTTAGCTTCCGAAATCAGACAAGATCAGGCACATTCAGGGTGGTATGGCCGTAGGCAGAACACACTCCTGTTTCAGGTCTCTTGTGTTGAGACTGCCCGCCGGTCTGGAGCCTGCTGCTCTCAAACACACGTGCACTCTTCTGTTCACAAACTACCCTCCTTCACAAACTTCTTACAGAGGTCCAAGCACACACCCTGTTTTGCACCAGCCTCACAATCGCTTCATCTGCACTTACACACAGTCTCAGACTGCCCTTTCTTTAGGGCCCAGCACAAGCAGCAACAGACCAGCTCACCACCAGCAGCTTGGGGTGAGTGTGAAGTGCAGAAAAATTCTCAATTTTCCTTCAGAAAGAGTGTATTTTAGTGTTATTGCTGTTTTTTTATTTATTTGAAGAAAGGAAAAAAGAGTAGAAGAAATAATAAATGAAAAGTAACATTAGAGAGGACTCTATGCAATTGTTCTAAGACGTGCACCACCTACTGTCTGCAAGATTCAAAATGCCTACAGCACCTGGTATTCCCAGGCAGTCTCCCATCCAAGTACTAACCAGGCCCGACTCTGCTTAGCTTCTGAGATCAGACAAGATCAGGCGCATTCAGGGTGGTATGGCCATAGGCAGAATACACTTCTGTTTCAGGCCTCTAGTGTTGAGACAGCCCGCCGGTCTGGAGCCTGCTGCTCTCAAACACACCTGCACTCTACTGTTCACAAACTGCCCTCCTTCACAAACTTCTTACAGAGGGCAAATCGCACACCCTGTTTTGCACCAGCTTCACAATCGCTTCATCTGCACT
>NC_090447.1:1318595961-1318598461 GCF_031143425.1 Pleurodeles waltl
AAGATTCAAAATGCCTACAGCACCTGGTATTCTCAGGCAGTCTCCCATCCAAGTACTAACCAGGCCCGACTCTGCTTAGCTTCTGAGATCAGACAAGATCAGGCGCATTCAGGGTGGTATGGCCATAGGCAGAATACACTTCTGTTTCAGGCCTCTAGTGTTGAGACAGCCCGCCGGTCTGGAGCCTGCTGCTCTCAAACACACCTGCACTCTACTGTTCACAAACTGCCCTCCTTCACAAACTTCTTACAGAGGGCAAATCGCACACCCTGTTTTGCACCAGCATCACAATCGCTTCATCTGCACTTCACACAGTCTCAGACTGCCCTTTCTTTAGGGCCCAGCACAAGCAGCAGACCAGCTCAGCACCAGCAGCTTGGGGTGAGTGTGAAGTGCAGAAGATTCTCAATTTTCCTTCAGAAAGAGTGTATTTTAGTGTTATTGCTGTTTTTTTATTTATTTGAAGAAAGGAAAAAAGAGTAGAAGAAATAATAAATGAAAAGTAACATTAGAGATTACTCTATGCAATTGTTCTAAGACGTGCTCCACCTCCTGTCTGCAAGATTCAAAATGCCTACAGCACCTGGTATTCCCAGGCAGTCTCAAATCCAAGTACTAACCAGACCCAACTCTGCTTAGCTTCTGAGATCAGACAAGATCAGGCGCATTTAGGGTGGTATGGCCGTAGGCAGAATATGCTTCTGTTTCAGGCCTCTTGTGTTGAGACAGCCCGCCGGTCTGGAGCCTGCTGCTCTCAAACACATCTGCACTCTACTGTTCACAAACTGCCCTCCTTCACAAACTTCTTACAGAGGGCAAATCGCACACCCTGTTTTGCACCAGCCTCACAATCGCTTCATCTGCACTTCACACAGTCTCAGACTGCCCTTTCTTTAGGGCCCAGCACAAGCAGCAGACCAGCTCAGCACCAGCAGCTTGGGGTGAGTGTAAAGTGCAGAAAAATTCTCAATTTTCCTTCAGAAAGAGTGTATTTTAGCGTTATTGCTGTTTTTTTATTTATTTTAAGAAAGGAAAAAAGAGTAGAAGAAATAATAAATGGAAAGTAACATTAGAGAGGACTCTATCCATTTGTTCTAAGACGTGCACCAGCTACTGTCTGCAAGAGGCAAAATGCCTACAGCACCTGGTATTCCCAGGCAGTCTCCCATCCAAGTACTAACCAGGCCAAACTCTGCTTAGTTTCTGAGATCAGACGCATTCAGGGTAGCATCGCCATAGGCAGAACACACTCCTGTTTCAGGCCTCTTGTGTTGAGACAGTCCGCCGGTCTGGAGCCTGCTGCTCTCAAACACACCTGCACTCTTCTGTTCACAAACTGCCCTCCTTCACAAACTTCTTAGAGAGGGCCAAGCACACACCCTGTTTTGCACCAGCCTCGCAATCGCTTCACCTGCACTTACACACAGTCTCAGACTTCCCTTTCTTTAGGGCCCAGCACAAGCAGCAACAGACCAGCTCACCACCAGCAGCTTGGGGTGAGTGTGAAGTGCAGAAAGATTCTCAATTTTCCTTCAGAAAGAGTGTATTTTAGTGTTATTGCT
This sequence comes from Pleurodeles waltl, assembly GCF_031143425.1. Taxonomy (NCBI): domain Eukaryota; kingdom Metazoa; phylum Chordata; class Amphibia; order Caudata; family Salamandridae; genus Pleurodeles; species Pleurodeles waltl. The sequence goes on from NC_090447.1 coordinate 1,318,597,524, forward strand.
GTTTTTTTATTTATTTTAAGAAAGGAAAAAGAGTAGAAGAAATAATAAATGAAAAGTAACATTAGAGAGGACTCTATGCATTTGTTTTAAGACGTGCACCACCTACTGTCTGCAAGAGTCAAAATGCCTACAGCACCTGGTATTCCCAAGCAGTCTCCCTTCCAAGTACTAACCATGCCCGACTCTGCTTAGCTTCTGAGATCAGACAAGATCAGGCGCATTCAGTGTGGTATGGCCGTAGGCAGAATACACTTCTGTTTCAGGCCTCTTGTGTTGAGACAGCCCACCGGTCTGGAGCCTGCTGCTCTCAAACACACCTGCACTCTACTGTTCACAAACTGCCCTCCTTCACAAACTTCTTACAGAGGGCCAATCGCACACCCTGTTTTGCACCAGCCTCACAATCGCTTCATCTGCACTTACACACAGTCTCAGACTGCCCTTACTTTAGGGCCCAGCACAAGCAGCAACAGACCAGCTCACCACCAGCAGCTTGGGGTGAGTGTGAAGTGCAGAAAGATTCTCAGTTTTCCTTCAGAAAGAGTGTATTTTAGTGTTATTGCTGTTTTTTTATTTATTTGAAGAAAGGAAAAAAGAGTAGAAGAAATAATAAAGGAAAAGTAACATTAGAGAGGACTCTATGCAATTGTTCTAAGACGTGCACCACCTACTGTCTGCAAGATTAAAAATGCCTACAGCACCTGGTATTCCCAGGCAGTCTCCCATCCAAGTACTAACCAGGCCCGACTCTGCTTAGCTTCTGAGATCAGACAAGATCAGGCGCATTCAGGGTGGTATAGCTGTAGGCACAATACACTTCTGTTTCAGGCCTCTTGTGTTGAGACAGCCCGCCGGTCTGGAGCCTGCTGCTCTCAAACACACCTGCACTCTACTGTTCACAAACTGCCCTCCTTCACAAACTTCTTACAGAGGGCAAA
>NC_090447.1:1318620961-1318623461 GCF_031143425.1 Pleurodeles waltl
AGGTCCAAGCACACGCCCTGTTTTGCACCAGCCTCGCAATCGCTTCACCTACACTTAAACACCGTCTCAGACTTCCCTTTCTTTAGGGCCCAGCACAAGCAGCAGACCAGCTCACCACCAGCAGCTTGGGGTGAGTGTGAAGTGCAAAAGATTCTCAATTTTCCTTCAGAAAGAGTGTATTTTAGTGTTATTGCTGTTTTTTTATTTATTTTAAGAAAGGAAAAAAGAGTAGAAGAAATAATAAATGAAAAGTACCATTAGAGAGGATTCTATGCATTTGTTCTAAGATGTGCACCACCTACTGTCTGCAAGAGGCAAAATGCCTACAGCACCTGGTATTCCCAGGCGGTCTCGCATCCAAGTACTAACCATGCCCGACGCTGCTTAGCTTCTGAGATCAGACGAGATCAGGCGCATTCAGGGTGGTATGGCCGTAGGGAGAACACACTCCTGTTTCAGGTCTCTTGTGTTGAGACTGCCCGCCGGTCTGGAGCCTGCTGCTCTCAAACACACGTGCACTCTTCTGTTCACAAACTACCCTACCTCACAAACTTCTTACAGAGGTCCAAGCACACACCCTGTTTTGCACCAGCCTCACAATCGCTTCATCTGCACTTACACACAGTCTCAGACTGCCCTTTCTTTAGGGCCCAGCACAAGCAGCAACAGACCAGCTCACCACCAGCAGCTTGGGTGAGTGTGAAGTGCAGAAAGATTATAAATTTTCCTTCAGAAAGAGTGTATTTTAGTGTTATTGCTGTTTTTTTATTTATTTTAAGAAAGGAAAAAAGAGTAGAAGAAATAATAAATGAAAAGTAACATTAGAGAGGACTCTATGCATTTGTTCTAACACGTGCACCACCTACTGTCTGCAAGAGGCAAAATGCCTACAGCACATGGTATTCCCAGGCAGTCTCCCATCCAAGTATTAACCAGGCCCGACGCTGCTTAGCTTTTGAGATCAGACGAGACCAGGCGCATTCAGGGTGGTATGGCCGTAGGCAAAATACACTCCTGTTTCAGGCCTCTTGTGTTGAGACACCCCGCCAGTCTGGAGCCTGCTGCTCTCAAACACCCCTGCACTCTACTGTTCACAAACTGCCCTCCTTCACAAACTTCTTACAGAGGGCCAATCGCACACCCTGTTTTGCACCAGCCTCACAATCGCTTCATCTGCACTTACACACAGTCTCAGACTGCCCTTTCTTTAGGGCCCAGCACAAGCAGCAACAGACCAGCTCACCACCAGCAGCTTTGGGTGAGTGTGAAGTGCAGAAAAATTATCAATTTTCCTTCAGAAGGAGTGTACTTTAGTGTTATTGCTGTTTTTTTATTTATTTTAAGAAAGGAAAAAAGAGTAGAAGAAATAATAAATGAAAATTAACATTAGAGAGTACTCTAAGCATTTGTTCTAAGACGTGCACCACCTACTGTCTGCAAGAGGCAAAATGCCTACAGCACCTGGTATTCCCAGGCAGTCTCCCATCCAAGTAATAACCAGGCCCGACGCTGCTTAGCTTTTGAGATCAGACAAGATCAGGCGCATTCAGGGTGGTATGGCCTTAGGCAGAATGCACCCCTGTTTCAGGCCTCTTGTGTTGAGACAGCCCGCCGGTCTGGAGCCTGCTGCTCTTAAACACACCTGCACTCTACTGTTCACAAACTGCCCTCCTTCACAAACTTCTTACAGAGGGCCAATCGCACACACTGTTTTGCACCAGCCTCACAATCGCTTCATCTGCACTTACACACAGTCTCAGACTGCCCTTTCTTTAGGGCCCAGCACAAGCAGCAACAGACCAGCTCACCACCAGCAGCTTGGGTGAGTGAGAAGTGCAGAAAAATTATCAATTTTCCTTCAGAAAGAGTGTATTTTAGTGTTATTGCTATTTTTTAATTTATTGTAAGAAAGGAAAAAAGAGTAGAAGAAATAATAATAAATGAAAATTAACATTAGAGAGTACTCTATGCATTTGTTCTAAGACGTGCACCACCTACTGTCTGCAAGGGGCAAAATGCCTACAGCACCTGGTATTCCCAGGTAGTCTCCCACCCAAGTACTAACCAGGCCCGACGCTGCTTAGTTTCTGAGATCAGACGAGATAAGGCACATTCAGGGTGGTAAGGCCGTAGGCAGATCACACTCCTGTTTCAGGTCTCTTGTGTTGAGACAGCCCACCGGTCTGGAGCCTGCTGCTCTCAAACACACCTGCACTCTTGTGTTCACAAACTGCCCTCCTTCACAAACGTCTTACAGAGGTCCAAGCACACGCCCTGTTTTGCACCAGCCTCGCAATCGCTTCACCTGCACTTAAACACCGTCTCAGACTTCCCTTTCTTTAGGGCCCAGCACAAGCAGCAGACCAGCTCACCACCAGCAGCTTGGGGTGAGTGTGAAGTGCAAAAGATTCTCAATTTTCCTTCAGAAAGAGTGTATTTTAGTGTTATTGCTGTTTTTTTATTTATTTTAAGAAAGGAAAAAAGAGTAGAAGAAATAATA
>NC_090447.1:1318665961-1318668461 GCF_031143425.1 Pleurodeles waltl
CTACTGTTCACAAACTGCCCTCCTTCACAAACTTCTTACAGAGGGCCAATCGCACACCCTGTTTTGCACCAGCCTCACAATCGCTTCATCTGCACTTACACATAGTCTCAGACTGCCCTTTCTTTAGGGCCCAGCACAAGCAGCAACAGACCAGCTCACCACCAGCAGCTTGGCGTGAGTGTGAAGTGCAGAAAGATTCTCAATTTTCCTTCGGAAAGAGTGTATTTTAGTGTTATTGCTGTTTTTTTATTTATTTTAAGAAAGGAAAAAAGAGTAGAAGAAATAATAAATGAAAAGTAACATTAGAGAGGACTCTATGCATTTGTTCTAAGACGTGCACCACCTACTGTCTGCAAGAGGCAAAATGCCTACAGCACCTGTTATTCCCAGGCAGTCTCCCATCCAAGTACTAACCAGGCCCGATGCTGCTTAGTTTCTGAGATCAGGCGCATTCAGGGTGGTATGGCCGTAGGCAGAATACTCTCCTGTTTCAGGCCTCTTGTGTTGAGACAACCCACCGGTCTGGAGCCTGCTGCTCTCAAACACACCTGCACTCTACTGTTCACAAACTGCTCTCCTTCCCAAACTTCTTACAGAGAGCCAAGCACACACCCTGTTTTGCGCCAGCCTCGCAATCGCTTCACTTACACACAGTCTCAGACTGCCCTTTCTTTAGGGCCCAGCACAAGCAGCAGACCAGCTCAGCACCAGCAGCTTGGGGTGAGTGTGAAGTGCAGAAAAATTCTTAATTTTCCTTCAGAAAGAGTGTATTTTAGTGTTATTGCTGTTTTTTTTATTTATTTTAAGAAAGGAAAAAAGAGTAGAAGAAATAATAAATGAAAAGTAACATTAGAGAGGACTCTATGCATTTGTTCTAAGACGTGCACCACCTACTGTCTGCAAGAGGCAAAATGCCTACAGCACCTGGTATTCCCAGGCAGTCTCCCATCCAAGTACTAACCAGGCCTGACTCTGCTTAGCTTCTGAGTTCAGACGAGATCAGGCGCATTCAGGGTGGTATGGCAGTAGGCAGAACACACTCCTGTTTCAGGCCTCTTGTGTTGAGACAGCCCGCCGGTCTGGAGTCTGCTGCTCTCAAACAAACCTGCACTCTACTGTTCAGAAACTGCCCTCCTTCACAAACTTCTTACAGAGGGCCAATCGCACACCCTGTTTTGCACCAGCCTCGCAATCGCTTCACCTTCACTTACACACAGTCTCAGACTGCCCTTTCTATAGGGCCCAGCACAAGCAGCAGACCAGCTCAGCACCAGCAGCTTGTGGAGAGTGTGAAGTGCAGAAATATTCTCAATTTTCCTTCAGAAAGAGTGTATTTTTGTGTTATTGCTGTTTTTTTATTTATTTTAAGAAAGGAAAAAAGAGTAGAAGAAATAATAAATCAAAAGTAACATTAGAGAGGACTCTATGCATTTGTTCTAAGACGTGCACCACCTACTGTCTGCAAGAGGCAAAATGCCTACAGCACCTGGTATTCCCAGGCAGTCTCCCATTCAAGTACTAACCAGGCCCAACTCTGCTTAGCTTCTGAGATCAGATGAGATCAGGCGCATTCAGGGTGGTATGGCCGTAGGCAGAATGCACTTCTGTTTCAGGCCTCTTGTGTTGAGACATCCCGCCGGTCTGGAGCCTGCTGCTCTCAAACACACCTGCACTCTACTGTTCACAAACTGCCCTCCTTCACAAACTTCTTACAGAGGGCCAATCGCACACCCTGTTTTGCACCAGCCTCACAATCGCTTCATCTGCACTTACACACAGTCTCAGACTGCCCTTTCTTTAGGGCCCAGCACAAGCAAAACAGACCAGCTCACCACCAGCAGCTTGGGGTGAGTGTGAAGTGCAGAAAGATTCTCAATTTTCCTTCAGAAAGAGTGTATTTTAGTGTTATTGCTGTTTTTTTATTTATTTTAAGAAAGGAAAAAAGAGTAGAAGAAATAATAAATGAAAAGTAACAGTAGAGAGGACTCTATGCATTTGTTCTAAGATGTGCACCACCTACTGTCTGCAAGAGGCAAAATGCCCACAGCACCTGGTATTCCCAGGCAGTCTACCATCCAAGTACTAACCAGGCCCGACGCTGCTTAGCTTCTGAGATCAGACGAGATAAGGCGCATTCAGGGTGGTATGGCGGTAGGCAGAACACACTCCTGTTTCAGGCCTCTTGTGTTGAGACAACCCACCGGTCTGGAGCCTGCTGCTCTCAAACACACCTGCACTCTACTCTTCACAAACTGCCCTCCTTCACAAACTTCTTACAGAGGGCCAAGCACACACCCTGTTTTGCACCAGCCTCGCAATCGCTTCACCTTCACTTTCACACAGTCTCAGACTGCCCTTTCTTTAGGGCCCAGCACAAGCAGCAGACCAGCTCAGCACCAGCAGCTTGGGGTGAGTGTGAAGTGCAGAAAAATTCTCTATTTTCCTTCAGAAAGAGTGTATTTTAGTGTTATTGCTGTTTTTTTTATTTATTTGAAGAAAG
>NC_090447.1:1318973461-1318983461 GCF_031143425.1 Pleurodeles waltl
ACGCTGCTTAGCTTCTGAAATCAGACGAGATAAGGCACATTCAGGGTGGTACGGCCGTAGGCAGAATACACTCCTGTTTCAGGCCTCTTGTGTTGAGACAACCCACCGGTCTGGAGCCTGCTGCTCTCAAACACACCTGCACTCTACTGTTCACAAACTGCCCTCCTTCACAAACTTCTTACAGAGGGCCAAGCACACACCCTGTTTTGCACCAGCCTCGCAATCGCTTCACCTTCACTTACACACAGTCTCAGACTGCCCTTTCTTTAGGGCCCAGCACAAGCAGCAGACCAGCTCAGCACCAGCAGCTTTGGGTGAGTGTGAAGTGCAGAAAAATTCTCAATTTTCATTCAGAAAGAGTGTATTTTAGTGTCATTGCTGTTTTTTTATTTATTTTAAGAAAGGAAAAAAGAGTAGAAGAAATAATAATTGAAAAGTAACATTAGAGAGGACTCTATGCATTTGTTCTAAGACGTGCACGACCTACTGTCTGCAAGAGGCAAAATGCCTACAGCACCTGGTATTCCCAGGCAGTCTCCCATCCAAGTACTAACCAGGCCCGACTCTGCTTAGCTTCTGAGATCAGACAAGATCAGGCGCATTCAGGGTGGTATGGCCGTAGGTAGAATACACTCCTGTTTCAGGCCTCTTGTGTTGAGACAGCCCGCCGGCCTGGTGCCTGCTGCTCTCAAACACACCTGCACTCTTCAGTTCACAAACTGCCCTCCTTCACAAACTTCTTACAGAGGGCCAATCGCACACCCTGTTTTGCACCAGCCTCACAATCGCTTCATCTGCACTTACACACAGTCTCAGACTGCCCTTTCTTTAGGGCCCAGCACAAGCAGCAACAGACCAGCTCACAACCAGCAGCTTGGGGTGAGTGTGAAGTGCAGAAAAATTATCAATTTTCCTTCAGAAAGAGTGTATTTTAGTGTTATTGCAGTTTTTTTATTTATTTTAAGAAAGGAAAAAAGAGTAGAAGAAATAATAAATGAAAATTAACATTAGAGAGGAATCTGCGCAATTGTTCTAAGACGTGCACCACCTACTGTCTGCAAGAGGCAAAATGCCTACAGCACCTGGTATTCGCAGGCGGTCTCGCATCCAAGTACTAACCATGCCCGACGCTGCTTAGCTTCTGAGATCAGACGAGATCAGGCGCATTCAGGGTGGTATGGCCGTAGGCAGAACACACTCCTGTTTCAGGTCTCTTGTGTTGAGACTGCCCGCCGGTCTGGAGCCTGCTGCTCTCAAACATACGTGCACTCTTCTGTTCACAAACTACCCTCCTTCACAAACTTCTTACAGAGGTCCAAGCACACACCCTGTTTTGCACCAGCCTCACAATCGCTTCATCTGCACTTACACACAGTCTCAGACTGCCCTTTCTTTAGGGCCCAGCACAAGCAGCAACAGACCAGCTCACCATCAGCAGCTTGGGGTGAGTGTGAAGTGCAGAAAAATTCTCAATTTTCCTTCAGAAAGAGTGTATTTTAATGTTATTGCTGTTTTTTTTATTTATTTTAAGAAAGGAAAAAAGAGTAGAAGAAATAATAAATGAAAATTAACATTAGAGAGTACTCTATGCATTTGTTCTAAGACGTGCACCACCTACTGTCTGCTAGAGGCAAAATGCCTACAGCACCTGGTATTCCCAGGCAGTCTCGCATCCAAGTACTAACCAGGCCCGACGCTGCTTAGCTTTTGATATCAGACGAGAACAGGCGCATTCAGGGTGTATGGCCATAGGTAGAATACACTCCTGTTTCAGGCCTCTTGTGTTGAGACAACCCACCGGTCTGGAGCCTGCTGCTCTCAAACACACCTGCACTCTACTGTTCACAAACTGCCCTCCTTCACAAACTTCTTACAGAGGGCCAAGCACACACCCTGTTTTGCACCAGCCTCGCAATCGCTTCACCTGCACTTACACACAGTCTCAGACTTCCCTTTCTTTAGGGCCCAGCACAAGCAGCAGACCAGCTCAGCACCAGCAGCTTGGGGTGAGTGTGAAGTGCAATAAAATTCTCAATTTTCCTTCAGAAAGAGTGTATTTTAGTGTTATTGCTGTTTTTTCATTTATTTTAAGAAAGGAAAAAAGAGAAGAAGAAATAATAAATGAAAAGTAACATTAGAGAGGACTCGATGCATTTGTTCTAAGACGTGCACCACCTACTGTCTGCAAGAGGCAAAATGCCTACAGCACCTGGTATTCCCAGGCAGTCTCCCATCCAAGTACTAACCACGCCCGACTCTGCGTAGCTTCTGAGATCAGACGCATTCAGGGTGGTATGGCCGTAGGCAGAATACACTCCTGTTTCAGGCCTCTTGTGTTGAGACAGCCCGCCGGTCTGGAGCCTGCTGCTCTCAAACACACCTGCACTCTACTGTTCACAAACTGCCCTCCTTCACAAACTTCTTACAGAGGGCCAATCGCACACCCTGTTTTGCACCAGCCTCACAATCGCTTCATCTGCACTTACACACAGTCTCAGACTGCCCTTTCTTTAGGGCCCAGCACAAGCAGCAACAGACCAGCTCACCACCAGCAACTTGGGGTGAGTGTGAAGTGCAGAAAGATTCTCAATTTTCCTTCAGAAAGAGTGTATTTTAGTGTTATTGCTGTTTTTTTATTTATTTGAAGAAAGGAAAAAAGAGTAGAAGAAATAATAAATGAAAAGTAACATTAGAGAGGACTCTATGCATTTGTTCTAAGACGTGCACCACCTACTGTCTGCAAGAGGCAAAATGCCTACAGCACCTGGTATTCCCAGGCAGTTTCCCATCCAAGTAGTAACCAGGCCCGACGCTGCTTAGCTTCTGAGATGAGGGGCATTCAGGGTGGTATGGCCGTAGGCAGAATACACTCCTGTTTCAGGCCTCTTGTGTTGAGACAACCCACCGGTCTTGAGCCTGCTGCTCTCAAACACACCTGCACTCTACTGTTCACAAACTGCCCTCCTTCACAAACTTCTTTCAGAGGGCCAAGCACACACCCTGTTTTGCACCAGCCTCGCAATCGCTTCACCTTCACTTACACACAGTCTCAGACTGCCCTTTCTTTAGGGCCCAGCACAAGCAGCAGACCAGCTCAGCACCAGCAGCTTGGGGTGAGTGTGAAGTGCAGAAAAATTCTCAATTTTCCTTCAGAAAGAGTGTATTTTAGTGTTATTGCTGTTTTTTTATTTATTTTAAGAAAGGAAAAAAGAGTAGAAGAAATAATAAATGAAAAGTAACATTAGAGAGGACTCTATGCATTTGTTCTAAGACGTGCACCACCTACTGTCTGCAAGAGGCAAAATGGCTACAGCACCTGGTATTCCCAGGCAGTCTCCCATCCAAGTACTAAGCAGGCCCGACTCTGCTTAGCTTCTGAGATCAGACGAGATCAGGCGCATTCAGGGTGGTATGGCCGTAGGCAGAATAGACTCCTGTTTGTGTTGAGACACCCCGCCGGTCTGGAGCCTGCTGCTCTCAAACACACCTGCACTCTACTGTTCACAAACTGCCCTCCTTCACAAACTTCTTACAGAGGGCCAATCGCACACCCAGTTTTGCACCAGCCTCACAATCACTTCATTTGCACTTACACACAGTCTCAGACTGCCCTTTCTTTAGGGCCCAGCACAGGCAGCAACAGACCAGCTCACCACCAGCAGCTTGGGGTGAGTGTGAAGTGCAGAAAAATTCTCAATTTTCCTTCAGAAAGAGTGTATTTTAATGTTATTGCTGTTTTTTTTATTTATTTTAAGAAAGGAAAAAAGAGTAGAAGAACTAATAAATGAAAATTAACATTAGAGAGTACTCTATGCATTTGTTCTAAGACGTGCACCACCTACTGTCTGTAAGAGGCAAAATGCCTACAGCACCTGGTATTCGCAGGCGGTCTCGCATCCAAGTACTAACCATGCCCGACGCTGCTTAGCTTCTGAGATCAGACGAGATCAGGCGCATTCAGGGTGGTATGGCCGTAGGCAGAACACACTCCTGTTTCAGGTCTCTTGTGTTGAGACTGCCCGCCGGTCTGGAGCCTGCTGCTCTCAAACATACGTGCACTCTTCTGTTCACAAACTACCCTCCTTCACAAACTTCTTACAGAGGTCCAAGCACACACCCTGTTTTGCACCAGCCTCACAATCGCTTCATCTGCACTTACACACAGTCTCAGACTGCCCTTTCTTTAGGGCCCAGCACAAGCAGCAACAGACCAGCTCACCACCAGCAGCTTGGGGTGAGTGTGAAGTGCAGAAAAATTCTCAATTTTCCTTCAGAAAGAGTGTATTTTAATGTTATTGCTGTTTTTTTTATTTATTTTAAGAAAGGAAAAAAGAGTAGAAGAAATAATAAATGAAAATTAACATTAGAGAGTACTCTATGCATTTGTTCTAAGACGTGCACCACCTACTGTCTGCATGAGGCAAAATGCCTACAGCACCTGGTATTCCCAGGCAGTCTCGCATCCAAGTACTAACCAGGCCCGACGCTGCTTAGCTTTTGATATCAGACGAGAACAGGCGCATTCAGGGTGTATGGCCATAGGTAGAATACACTCCTGTTTCAGGCCTCTTGTGTTGAGACAACCCACCGGTCTGGAGCCTGCTGCTCTCAAACACACCTGCACTCTACTGTTCACAAACTGCCCTCCTTCACAAACTTCTTACAGAGGGCCAAGCACACACCCTGTTTTGCACCAGCCTCGCAATCGCTTCACCTGCACTTACACACAGTCTCAGACTTCCCTTTCTTTAGGGCCCAGCACAAGCAGCAGACCAGCTCAGCACCAGCAGCTTGGGGTGAGTGTGAAGTGCAATAAAATTCTCAATTTTCCTTCAGAAAGAGTGTATTTTATTGTTATTGCTGTTTTTTCATTTATTTTAAGAAAGGAAAAAAGAGAAGAAGAAATAATAAATGAAAAGTAACATTAGAGAGGACTCGATGCATTTGTTCTAAGACGTGCACCACCTACTGTCTGCAAGAGGCAAAATGCCTACAGCACCTGGTATTCCCAGGCAGTCTCCCATCCAAGTACTAACCACGCCCGACTCTGCGTAGCTTCTGAGATCAGACGAGATTAGGCGCATTCAGGGTGGTATGGCCGTAGGCAGAATACACTCCTGTTTCAGGCCTCTTGTGTTGAGACAGCCCGCCGGTCTGGAGCCTGCTGCTCTCAAACACACCTGCACTCTACTGTTCACAAACTGCCCTCCTTCACAAACTTCTTACAGAGGGCCAATCGCACACCCTGTTTTGCACCAGCCTCACAATCGCTTCATCTGCACTTACACACAGTCTCAGACTGCCCTTTCTTTAGGGCCCAGCACAAGCAGCAACAGACCAGCTCACCACCAGCAGCTTGGGGTGAGTGTGAAGTGCAGAAAGATTCTCAATTTTCCTTCAGAAAGAGTGTATTTTAGTGTTATTGCTGTTTTTTTATTTATTTGAAGAAAGGAAAAAAGAGTAGAAGAAATAATAAATGAAAAGTAACATTAGAGAGGACTCTATGCATTTGTTCTAAGACGTGCACCACCTACTGTCTGCAAGAGGCAAAATGCCTACAGCACCTGGTATTCCCAGGCAGTTTCCCATCCAAGTAGTAACCAGGCCCGACGCTGCTTAGCTTCTGAGATGAGGGGCATTCAGGGTGGTATGGCCGTAGGCAGAATACACTCCTGTTTCAGGCCTCTTGTGTTGAGACAACCCACCGGTCTTGAGCCTGCTGCTCTCAAACACACCTGCACTCTACTGTTCACAAACTGCCCTCCTTCACAAACTTCTTTCAGAGGGCCAAGCACACACCCTGTTTTGCACCAGCCTCGCAATCGCTTCACCTTCACTTACACACAGTCTCAGACTGCCCTTTCTTTAGGGCCCAGCACAAGCAGCAGACCAGCTCAGCACCAGCAGCTTGGGGTGAGTGTGATGTGCAGAAAAATTCTCAATTTTCCTTCAGAAAGAGTGTATTTTAGTGTTATTGCTGTTTTTTAATTTATTTTAAGAAAGGAAAAAAGAGTAGAAGAAATAATAAATGAAAAGTAACATTAGAGAGGACTCTATGCATTTGTTCTAAGACGTGCACCACCTACTGTCTGCAAGAGGCAAAATGCCTACAGCACCTGGTATTCCCAGGCAGTCTCCCATCCAAGTACTAAGCAGGCCCGACTCTGCTTAGCTTCTGAGATCAGACGAGATGAGGCGCATTCAGGGTGGTATGGCCGTAGGAAGAATAGACTGCTGTTTCAGGACTCTTGTGTTGAGACACCCCGCCGGTCTGGAGCCTGCTGCTCTCAAACACACCTGCACTCTACTGTTCACAAACTGCCCTCCTTCACAAACTTCTTACAGAGGGCCAATCGCACACCCTGTTTTGCACCAGCCTCACAATCGCTTCATCTGCACTTACACACAGTCTCAGACTGCCCTTTCTTTAGGGCCCAGCACAAGCAGCAACAGACCAGCTCACCACCAGCAGCTTGGGGTGAGTGTGAAGTGCAGAAAGATTCTCAATTGTCCTTCAGAAAGAGTGTATTTTAGTGTTATTGCTGTTTTTTTATTTATTTGAAGAAAGGAAAAAAGAGTAGAAGAAATAATAAATGAAAAGTAACATTAGAGAGGACTCTATGCATTTGTTCTAAGACGTGCACCACCTACTGTCTGCAAGAGGCAAAATGCCTACAGCACCTGGTATTCCCAGGCAGTTTCCCATCCAAGAACTAACCAGGCCCAACTCTGCTTAGCTTCTGAGATCAGACGCATTCAGGGTTGTATGGCCGTAGGCAGAACACGCTCCTGTTTCAGGCCTCTTGTGTTGAGACAGCCCGCTGGTCTGAAGCCTGCTGCTCTCAAACACACCTGCACTCTTCTGTTCACAAACTGCCCTCCTTCACAAACTTCTTACAGAGGGCCAATCGCACACCCTGTTTTGCACCAGCCTCACAATCGCTTCATCTGCACTTACACACAGTCTCAGACTGCCCTTTCTTTAGGGCCCAGCACAAGCAGCAACAGACCAGCTCACAACCAGCAGCTTGGGGTGAGTGTGAAGTGCAGAAAAATTATCAATTTTCCTTCAGAAGAATGTATTTTAGTGTTTTTGCAGTTTTTTTATTTATTTTAAGAAAGGAAAAAAGAGTAGAAGAAATAATAAATGAAAATTAACATTAGAGAGGAATCTGTGCAATTGTTCTAAGACGTGCACCACCTACTGTCTGCAAGAGGCAAAATGCCTACAGCACCTGGTATTCGCAGGCGGTCTCGCATCCAAGTACTAACCATGCCCGACGCTGCTTAGCTTCTGAGATCAGACAAGATCAGGCGCATTCAGGGTGGTATGGCCGTAGGCAGAACACACTCCTGTTTCAGGTCTCTTGTGTTGAGACTGCCCGCCGGTCTGGAGCCTGCTGCTCTCAAACATACGTGCACTCTTCTGTTCACAAACTACCCTCCTTCACAAACTTCTTACAGAGGTCCAAGCACACACCCTGTTTTGCACCAGCCTCACAATCACTTCATTTGCACTTACACACAGTCTCAGACTGCCCTTTCTTTAGGGCCCAGCACAGGCAGCAACAGACCAGCTCACCACCAGCAGCTTGGGGTGAGTGTGAAGTGCAGAAAAATTCTCAATTTTCCTTCAGAAAGAGTGTATTTTAATGTTATTGCTGTTTTTTTTATTTATTTTAAGAAAGGAAAAAAGAGTAGAAGAACTAATAAATGAAAATTAACATTAGAGAGTACTCTATGCATTTGTTCTAAGACGTGCACCACCTACTGTCTGCAAGAGGCAAAATGCCTACAGCACCTGGTATTCCCAGGTAGTCTCCCATCCTAGTACTAACCAGGCCTGACGCTGCTTAGCTTTTGATATCAGACGAGAACAGGCGCATTCAGGGTGTATGGCCATAGATAGAATACACTCCTGTTTCAGGCCTCTTGTGTTGAGACAACCCACCGGTCTGGAGCCTGCTGCTCTCAAACACACCTGCACTCTACTGTTCACAAACTGCCCTCCTTCACAAACTTCTTACAGAGGGCCAAGCACACACCCTGTTTTGCACCAGCCTCGCAATCGCTTCACCTGCACTTACACACAGTCTCAGACTTCCCTTTCTTTAGGGCCCAGCACAAGCAGCAGACCAGCTCAGCACCAGCAGCTTGGGGTGAGTGTGAAGTGCAATAAAATTCTCAATTTTCCTTCAGAAAGAGTGTATTTTAGTGTTATTGCTGTTTTTTCATTTATTTTAAGAAAGGAAAAAAGAGTAGAAGAAATAATAAATGAAAAGTAACATTAGAGAGGACTCTATGCATTTGTTCTAAGATGTGCACCACCTACTGTCTGCAAGAGGCAAAATGCCTACAGCACCTGGTATTCCCAGGCAGTCTCCCATCCATGTACTAACCAGGCCCGACTCTGCTTAGCTTCTGAGATCAGACAAGATCAGGCGCATTCAGGGTGGTATGGCCGTAGGCAGAATACACTCCTGTTTCAGGCCTCTTGTGTTGAGACAGCCCGCCGGTCTGGAGCCTGCTGCTCTCAAACACACCTGCACTCTACTGTTCACAAACTGCCCTCCTTCACAAACTTCTTACAGAGGGCCAATCTCACACCCTGTTTTGCACCAGCCTCACAATCGCTTCATCTGCACTTACACACAGTCTCAGACTGCCCTTTCTTTAGGGCCCAGCACAAGCAGCAACAGACCAGCTCACCACCAACAGCTTGGGGTGAGTGTGAAGTGCAGAAAGATTCTCAATTTTCCTTCAGAAAGAGTGTATTTTAGTGTTATTGCTGTTTTTTTATTTATTTTAAGAAAGGAAAAAAGAGTAGAAGAAATAATAAATGAAAATTAACATTAGAGAGGAATCTGTGCAATTGTTCTAAGACGTGCACCACCTACTGTCTGCAAGAGGCAAAATGCCTACAGCACCTGGTATTCCCAGGCAGTCTCCCATCCAAGTACTAACCAGGCCCGACTCTGCTTAGCTTCTGAGATCAGACAAGATCAGGCCCATTCAGGGTGGTATGGCCTTAGGTAGAATACACTCCTGTTTCAGGCCTCTTGTATTGAGACAGCCCGGCGGTCTGGAGCCTGCTGCTCTCAAACACACCTGCACTCTTCTGTTCACAAACTGCCCTCCTTCACAAACTTCTTACAGAGGGCCAATCGCACACCCTGTTTTGCACCAGCCTCACAATCGCTTCATCTGCACTTACACACAGTCTCAGACTGCCCTTTCTTTAGGGCCCAGCACAAGCAGCAACAGACCAGCTCACAACCAGCAGCTTGGGGTGAGTGTGAAGTGCAGAAAAATTATCAATTTTCCTTCAGAAAGAGTGTATTTTAGTGTTATTGCAGTTTTTTAATTTATTTTAAGAAAGGAAAAAAGAGTAGAAGAAATAATAAATGAAAATTAACATTAGAGAGGAATCTGTGCAATTGTTCTAAGACGTGCACCACCTACTGTCTGCAAGAGGCAAAATGCCTACAGCACCTGGTATTCGCAGGCGGTCTCGCATCCAAGTACTAACCATGCCCGACGCTGCTTAGCTTCTGAGATCAGACGAGATCAGGCGCATTCAGGGTGGTATGGCCGTAGGCAGAACACACTCCTGTTTCAGGTCTCTTGTGTTGAGACTGCCCGCCGGTCTGGAGCCTGCTGCTCTCAAACATACGTGCACTCTTCTGTTCACAAACTACCCTCCTTCACAAACTTCTTACAGAGGTCCAAGCACACACCCTGTTTTGCACCAGCCTCACAATCGCTTCATCTGCACTTACACACAGTCTCAGACTGCCCTTTCTTTAGGGCCCAGCACAAGCAGCAACAGACCAGCTCACCACCAGCAGCTTGGGGTGAGTGTGAAGTGCAGAAAAATTCTCAATTTTCCTTCAGAAAGAGTGTATTTTAATGTTATTGCTGTTTTTTTTATTTATTTTAAGAAAGGAAAAAAGAGTAGAAGAAATAATACATGAAAATTAACATTAGAGAGTACTCTATG
>NC_090447.1:1319008461-1319010961 GCF_031143425.1 Pleurodeles waltl
TGTTCACAAACTGCCCTCCTTCACAAACTTCTTAGAGAGGGCCAAGCACACACCCTGTTTTGCACCAGCCTCGCAATCGCTTCACCTTCACTTACACACAGTCTCAGACTGCCCTTTCTTTAGGGCCGAGCACAAGTAGCAGACCAGCTCAGCACCAGCAGCTTGGGGTGAGTGTGAAGTGCAGAAAAATTATCAATTTTCCTTCAGAAAGGGTGTATTTTAGTGTTATTGCTGTTTTTTTATTTATTTGAAGAAAGGAAAAAAGAGTAGAAGAAATAATAAATGAAAAGTAACATTAGAGAGG
Source organism: Pleurodeles waltl (assembly GCF_031143425.1). NCBI lineage: Eukaryota > Metazoa > Chordata > Amphibia > Caudata > Salamandridae > Pleurodeles > Pleurodeles waltl. The sequence continues at coordinate 1,319,008,766 of NC_090447.1, forward strand.
ACTCTTTGAAATTGTTCTAAGACGTGCACCACCTACTGTCTGCAAGAGGAAAAATGCCTACAGCACCTGATATTCCCAGGCAGTCTCCCATCCAAGTACTAACCATGCCCAACGCTGCTTAGCTTCTGAGATCAGACAAGATCAGGCGCATTCAGGGTGGTATGGCTGTAGGCAGAATACACTCCTGTTTCAGGCCTCTTGTGTTGAGACACCCCGCCGGTCTGGAGCCTGCTGCTCTCAAACACACCTGCACTCTACTGTTCACAAACTGCCCTCCTTCATAAACTTCTTACAGAGGGCCAATCGCACACCCTGTTTTGCACCAGCCTCACAATCGCTTCATCTGCACTTACACACAGTCTCAGACTGCCCTTTCTTTCGGGCCCAGCACAAGCAGCAATAGACCAGCTCACCACCAGCAGCTTGGGGTGAGTGTGAAGTGCAGAAAGATTCTCAATTTTCCTTCAGAAAGAGTGCATTTTAGTGTTATTGCTGTTTTTTTATTTATTTTAAGAAAGGAAAAAAGAGTAGAAGAAATAATCAATGAAAAGTAACATTAGAGAGCACTCTATGCATTTGTTTTAAGACGTGCACCACCTACTATCTGCAAGAGGCAAAATGCCTACAGCACCTGGTATTCCCAAGCAGTCTCCCATCCAAGTACTAACCAGGCCCGACGCTGCTTAGCTTCTGAGATCAGCTGAGATCAGTCACATTCAGGGTGGTATGGCCGTAGGCAAAAGACACTCCTGTTTCAGGTCTCTTGTGTTGAGACAGCCCGCCGGTCTGGAGCCTGCTGCTCTCAAACACACCTGCACTCTTCTGTTCACAAACTGCGCTCCTTCACAAACTTCTTACAGAGGTCCAAGCACACACCCTGTTTTGCACCAGCCTCGCAATCGCTTCATCTGCACTTACACACAGTCTCAGACTGCCCTTTCTTTAGGGCCCAGCACAAGCAGCAGACCAGCTCACCACCAGCAGCTTGGGGTGAGTGTGAAGTGCAGAAAGATTCTCAATTTTCCTTCAGAAAGAGTGTATTTTAGTGTTATTGCTATTTTTTTTTTTATTTGAAGAAAGGAAAAAAGAGTAGAAGAAATTATAAATGAAAAGTAACATTACAGAGGACTCTATACAATTGTTCTAAGACGTGCACCACCTACTGTCTGCAAGAGGAAAAATGCCTACAGCACCTGGTATTCCCAGGAAGTCTCCCATCCAAGTACTAACCAGGCCCGACGCTGCTTAGCTTCTGAGATCAGACAAGATCAGGTGTATTCAGAGTGGTAGGCAGAATACACTCTTGTTTCAGGCCTCTTGTGTTGAGACAGCCCGCCGGTCTGGAGCCTGCTGCTCTCAAACACACCTGCACTCTACTGTTCACAAACTGCCCTCCTTCACAAACTTCTTACAGAGGGCCAATCGCACACCCTGTTTTGCACCAGCCTCACAATCGCTTCATCTGCACTTACACACACTCTCAGACTGCCCTTTCTTTAGGGCCCAGCACAAGCAGCAACAGACCAGCTCACCACCAGCAGCTTGGGGTGAGTGTGAAGTGCAGAAAGATTCTCAATTTTCCTTCGGAAAGAGTGTATTTTAGTGTTATTGCTGTTTTTTTATTTATTTTAAGAACGGAAAAAAGAGTAGAAGAAATAATCAATGAAAAGTAACATTAGAGAGCACTCTATGCATTTGTTTTAAGACGTGCACCACCTACTGTCTGCAAGAGGCAAAATGCCTACAGCATCTGGTATTCCCAAGCAGTCTCCCATCCAAGTACTAACCAGGCCCGACGCTGCTTAGCTTCTGAGATTAGCCGAGATCAGTCACATTCAGGGTGGTATGGCCGTAGGCAAAACACACTCCTGTTTCAGGTCTCTTGTGTTGAGACAGTCCGCCGGTCTGGAGCCTGCTGCTCTCAAACACGCCTGCACTCTTCTGTTCACAAACTGCCCTCCTTCACAAACTTCTTACAGAGGTCCAAGCACACACCCTGTTTTGCACCAGCCTCGCAATTGCTTCATCTGCACTTACACACAGTCTCAGAATGCCCTTTCTTTAGGGCCCAGCACAAGCAGCAGACCAGCTCACCACCAGCAGCTTGGGGTGAGTGTGAAGTGCAGAAAGATTCTCAATTTTCCTTCAGAAAGAGTGTATTTTAGTGTTATTGCTGTTTTTTTATTTATTTGAAGA
>NC_090447.1:1319015961-1319020961 GCF_031143425.1 Pleurodeles waltl
AAGAGTGTATTTTAGTGTTATTGCTTTTTTTTTATTTATTTGAAGAAAGGAAAAAAGAGTAGAAAAAATAATAAATGAAAAGTAACATTAGAGAGGACTCTATGCATTTGTTCTAAGACGTACACCACCTACTGTCTTCAAGAGGCAAAATGCCTACAGCACCTGATATTCCCAGGCAGACTCCCATCCAAGTACTAACCAGGCCCGACGCTGCTTAGCTTCTGAGACGAGGGGCATTCAGGGTGGTATGGCCGTAGGCAGAATACACTCCTGTTTCAGGCATCTTGTGTTGAGACAACCCACCGGTCTTGAGCCTGCTGCTCTCAAACACACCTGCACTCTACTGTTCACAAACTGCCCTCATTCACAAACTTCTTACAGAGGGCCAAGCACACACCCTGTTTTGCACCAGCCTCACAATCGCTTCATCTGCACTTACACACAGTCTCAGACAGCCCTTTCTTTAGGGCCCAGCACAAGCAGCAACAGACCAGCTCACCACCAGCAGCTTGGGGTGAGTGTGAAGTGCAGAAAGATTCTCAATTTTCCTTCAGAAAGAGTGTATTTTAGGGTTATTGCTGTTTTTTTATTTATTTGAAGAAAGGAAAAAAGAGTAGAAGAAATAATAAATGAAAAGTAACATTAGAGAGGACTCTATGCATTTGTTCTAAGACGTGCACCACCTACTGTCTGCAAGAGGCAAAATGCCTACAGCACCTGGTATTCCCAGGTAGTCTCGCATCCAAGTACTAACTAGGCCCGACGCTGCTTAGCTTCTGAGATCAGACGAGATCAGGCGCATTCAGGGTGGTATGGCCGAAAGCAGAACACACTCCTGTTTCAGGCCTCTTGTGTTGAGACAGCCCGCCGGTCTGGAGCCTGCTGCTCTCAAACACACCTGCACTCTTCTGTTCACAAACTGCCCTCCTTCACAAACTTCTTACAGAGGGCCAATCGCACACCCTGTTTTGCACCAGCCTCGCAATCGTTTCATCTGCACTTACACACAGTCTCAGACTGTCCTTTCTTTAGGGCCCAGCACAAGCAGCAACAGACCAGCTCACCACCAGCAGCTTGGGGTGAGTGTGAAGTGCAGAAAAATTATCAATTTTCCTTCAGAAAGAGTGTATTTTAGTGTTATTGCAGTTTTTTTATTTATTTCAGAAAGGAAAAAAGAGTAGAAGAAATAATAAATAAAAATTAACATTAGAGAGGAATCTATGCAATTGTTCTAAGACGTGCACCACCTACTGTCTGCAAGAGGCAAAACGCCTACAGCACCTGGCATTCCGAGGCGGTCTCCCATCCAAGTACTAACCAGGCCCGACATTGCTTAGCTTCTGAGATCAGACACATGCAGGGTGGTATGGCCGTAGGCAGAACACACTCCTGTTTCAGGTCTCTTGTGTTGAGAATGCCTGCCGGTCTGGAGCCTGCTGCTCTCCAACACACGTGCACTCTTCTGTTAACAAACTACCCTCCTTCACAAACTTCTTACAGAGGGCCAAGCACACACCCTGTTTTGCACCAGCCTCGCAATCGCTTCACCTGCACTTACACACAGCCTCAGACCGCCCTTTCTTTAGGGCCCAGCACAAGCAGCAACAGACCAGCTCACCACCAGCAGCTTGGGGTGAGAGTGAAGTGCAGAAAAATTCTCAATTTTCCTTCAGAAAGAGTGTATTTTAGTGTTATTGCTGTTTTTTAATTTATTTTAAGAAAAGAAAAAAGAGTAGAAGAAATAATAAATGAAAATTAACATTAGAGAGGACTCTATGCATTTGTTCTAAGACGTGCACCACCTACTGTCTGCAAGAGGCAAAATGCCTACAGCACCTGGTATTCCCAGGCAGTCTCCCATCCAAGTACTAACCAGGCCCGACTCTGCTTAGCTTCTGAGATCAGACAAGATCAGGCACATTCAGGGTGGTATGGCCATAGGCAGAATACACTCCTGTTTCAGGCCTCTTGTGTTGAGACACCCCGCCGGTCTGGAGCCTGCTGCTCTCAAACACACCTGCACTCTACTGTTCACAAACTGCCCTCCTTCACAAACTTCTTACAGAGGGCCAATCGCACACCCTGTTTTGCACCAGCCTCACAATCGCTTCATCTGCACTTACACACAGTCTCAGACTGCCCTTTCTTTAGGGCCCAGCACAAGCAGCAACAGACCAGCTCACCACCAGCAGCTTGGGGTGAGTGTGAAGTGCAGAAAGATTCTCAATTGTCCTTCAGAAAGAGTGTATTTTAGTGTTATTGCTGTTTTTTTATTTATTTTAAGAAAGGAAAAAAGAGTAGAAGAAATAATAAATGAAAAGTAACATTAGAGAGGACTCTATGCATTTGTTTTAAGACGTGCACCACCTACTGTCTGCAAGAGGCAAAATGCCTACAGCACCTGGTATTCCCAGGCAGTCTCCCATCCAAGTACTATCCAGCTCCAACTCTGCTTAGCTTCTGAGATCAGACGCATTCAGGGTGGTATGGCCGTAGGCAGAATACACTCCTGTTTCAGGCCTCTTGTGTTGAGACAGCCCGCCGGTCTGGAGCTAGCTGCTCTCAAACACACCTGCACTCTTCTGTTCACAAACTGCTCTCCTTCACAAACTTCTTACAGAGGGCCAATCGCACACCCTGTTTTGCACCAGCCTCACAATCGCTTCATCTGCACTTACACACAGTCTCAGACTGCCCTTTCTTTAGGGCCCAGCACAAGCAGCAACAGACCAGCTCACCACCAGCAGCTTGGGGTGAGTGTGAAGTGCAGAAAAATTATCAATTTTCCTTCAGAAAGAGTGTATTTTAGTGTTATTGCTGTTTTTTTATTTATTTTAAGAAAGGAAAAAAGAGTAGAAGAAATAATAAATGAAAATTAACATTAGAGAGGAATCTGTGCAATTGTTCTAAGACGTGCACCACCTACAGTCTGCAAGAGGCAAAATGCCTACAGCACCTGGCATTCCCAGGAAGTCTCCCATCCAAGTACTAACCAGGCCCGACGCTGCTTAGCTTCTGAAATCAGACGAGATCAGGCGCATTCAGGGTGATATGGCCGTAGGCAGAACACGCTCCTGTTTCAGGTCTCTTGTGTTGAGACTGCCCGCCGGTCTGGAGCCTTCTGGTCTCAAACACACGTGCACTCTTCTGTTCACAAACTACCCTCCTTCACAATCTTCTTACAGAGGTCCAATCGCACACCCTGTTTTGCACCAGCCTCACAATCGCTTCATCTGCACTTACACACAGTCTCAGACTGCCCTTTCTTTAGGTCCCAGCACAAGCAGCAACAGACCAGCTCACCACCAGCAGCTTGGGGTGAGTGTGAAGTACAGAAAAATTCTCAATTTTCCTTCAGAAAGAGTGTATTTTAGTGTTATTGCTGTTTTTCATTTATTTTAAGAAAGGAAAAAAGAGTAGAGGAAATAATAAATGAAAATTAACATTAGAGAGTACTCTATGCATTTGTTCTAAGACGTGCACCACCTACTGTCTGCAAGAGGCAAAATGCCTACAGCACCTGGTATTCCCAGGCAGTCTCCCATCCAAGTACTAACCAGGCCCGACGCTGCTTAGCTTTTGATATCAGACGAGATCAGGCGCATTCAGGGTGGTATGGCCATAGATTGAATGCACTCCTGTTTCAGGCCTCTTGTGTTGAGACAACCCACCGGTCTGGAGCCTGCTGCTCTCAAACACACCTGCACTCTACTGTTCACAAACTGCCCTCCTTCACAAACTTCTTACAGAGGGCCAATCGCACACCCTGTTTTGCACCAGCCTCACAATCGCTTCATCTGCACTTACACACAGTCTCAGACAGCCCTTTCTTTAGGGCCCAGCACAAGCAGCAACAGACCAGCTCACCACCAGCAGCTTGGGGTGAGTGTGAAGTGCAGAAAGATTCTCAATTTTCCTTCAGAAAGAGTGTATTTTAGGGTTATTGCTGTTTTTTTATTTATTTGAAGAAAGGAAAAAAGAGTAGAAGAAATAATAAATGAAAAGTAACATTAGAGAGGACTCTATGCATTTGTTCTAAGACGTGCACCACCTACTGTCTGCAAGAGGCAAAATGCCTACAGCACCTGGTATTCCCAGGTAGTCTCGCATCCAAGTACTAACTAGGCCCGACGCTGCTTAGCTTCTGAGATCAGACGAGATCAGGCGCATTCAGGGTGGTATGGCCGAAAGCAGAACACACTCCTGTTTCAGGCCTCTTGTGTTGAGACAGCCCGCCGGTCTGGAGCCTGCTGCTCTCAAACACACCTGCACTCTTCTGTTCACAAACTGCCCTCCTTCACAAACTTCTTACAGAGGGCCAATCGCACACCCTGTTTTGCACCAGCCTCGCAATCGTTTCATCTGCACTTACACACAGTCTCAGACTGTCCTTTCTTTAGGGCCCAGCACAAGCAGCAACAGACCAGCTCACCACCAGCAGCTTGGGGTGAGTGTGAAGTGCAGAAAAATTATCAATTTTCCTTCAGAAAGAGTGTATTTTAGTGTTATTGCAGTTTTTTTATTTATTTAAGAAAGGAAAAAAGAGTAGAAGAAATAATAAATAAAAATTAACATTAGAGAGGAATCTATGCAATTGTTCTAAGACGTGCACCACCTACTGTCTGCAAGAGGCAAAACGCCTACAGCACCTGGCATTCCGAGGCGGTCTCCCATCCAAGTACTAACCAGGCCCGACGTTGCTTAGCTTCTGAGATCAGACACATGCAGGGTGGTATGGCCGTAGGCAGAACACACTCCTGTTTCAGGTCTCTTGTGTTGAGAATGCCTGCCGGTCTGGAGCCTGCTGCTCTCCAACACACGTGCACTCTTCTGTTAACAAACTACCCTCCTTCACAAACTTCTTACAGAGGGCCAAGCACACACCCTGTTTTGCACCAGCCTCGCAATCGCTTCACCTGCACTTACACACAGCCTCAGACCGCCCTTTCTTTAGGGCCCAGCACAAGCAGCAACAGACCAGCTCACCACCAGCAGCTTGG
>NC_090447.1:1319028461-1319030961 GCF_031143425.1 Pleurodeles waltl
CAGCACCTGGCATTCCCAGGCAGTCTCCCATCCAAGTACTAACCAGGCCCAACGTTGCTTAGCTTCTGAGATCAGACACATTCAGGTTGGTATGGCCGTAGGCAGAACACACTCCTGTTTCAGGTCTCTTGTGTTGAGACTGCCCGGCGGTCTGGAGCCTGCTGCTCTCAAACACACGTGCACTCTTCTGTTCACAAACTACCATCCTTCACAAACTTCTTACAGAGGTCCAAGCACACACCCTGTTTTGCACCGGCCTCACAATCGCTTCATCTGCACTTACACACAGTCTCAGACTGCCCTTTCTTTAGGGCCCAGCACAAGCAGCAACAGACCAGCTCACCACCAGCAGCTTGGGGTGAGTGTGAAGTGCAGAAAAATTATCAATTTTCCTTCAGAAAGAGTGTATTTTAGTGTTATTGCTATTTTTTAATTTATTTTAAGAAAGGAAAAAAGAGTAGAAGAAATAATAATAAATGAAAATTAACTTTAGAGAGTACTCTATGCATTTGTTCTAAGACGTGCACCACCTACTGTCTGCAAGAGGCAAAATGCCTACAGCACCTGGTATTCCCAGGCAGTCTCCCATCCAAGTACTAACCAGGCCCGACTCTGCTTAGCTTTTGACATCAGACAAGATCAGGCGCATTCAGGGTGGTATGGCCTTAGGCACAATGCCCTCCTGTTTCAGGCCTCTTGTGTTGAGACAGCCCGCCGGTCTGGAGCCTGCTGCTCTCAAACACACCTGCACTCTCCTGTTCACAAACTGCCCTCCTTCACAAACTTCTTACAGAGGGCCAATCACACACCCTGTTTTGCACCAGCCTCACAATCGCTTCATCTGCACTTACACACAGTCTCAGACTGAACTTTCTTTAGGGCCCAGCACAAGCAGCAACAGACCAGCTCACCACCAGCAGCTTGGGGTGAGTGTGAAGTGCAGAAAAATTATCAATTTTCCTTCAGAAAGAGTGTATTTTAGTGTTATTGCTATTTTTTAATTTATTTTAAGAAAGGAAAAAAGAGTAGAAGAAATAATAATAAATGAAAATTAACTTTAGAGAGTACTCTATGCATTTGTTCTAAGACGTGCACCACCTACTGTCTGCAAGGGGCAAAATGCCTACAGCACCTGGTATTCCCAGGCAGTTTCCCATTCAAGTACTAACCAGGCCCGACGCTGCTTAGTTTCTGAGATCAGACAAGATAAGGCACATTCAGGGTGGTATGGCCGTAGGCAGAACACACTCCTGTTTCAGGTCTCTTGTGTTGAGACAGCACACCGGTCTGGAGCCTGCTGCTCTCAAACACACCTGCACTCTTGTGTTCACAAACTGCCCTCCTTCACAAACGTCTTACAGAGGTCCAAGCACACACCCTGTTTTGCACCAGCCTTGCAATCGCTTCACCTGCACTTACACACAGTCTCAGACTGCCCTTTCTTTAGGGCCCAGCACAAGCAGCAGACCAGCTCACCACCAGCAGCTTGGGGTGAGTGTGAAGTGCAGAAAGATTCTCAATTTTCCTTCAGAAAGAGTGTATTTTAGTGTTATTGCTGTTTTTTTATTTATTTTAAGAAAGGAAAAAAGAGTAGAAGAAATAATAAATGAAAAGTAACATTAGAGAGGATTCTATGCATTTGTTCTAAGACGTGCACCACCTACTGTCTGCAAGAGGCAAAATGCCTACAGCACTTGGTATTCCCAGGCGGTCTCGCATCCAAGTACTAACCATGCCCGACGCAGCTTAGCTTCTGAGATCAGACGAGATCAGGCGCATTCAGGGTGGTATGGCCGTAGGCAGAACACACTCCTGTTTCAGGTCTCTTGTGTTGAGACTGCCCGCCGGTCTGGAGCCTGCTGCTCTCAAACACACGTGCACTCTTCTGTTCACAAACTACCCTCCTTCACGAACTTCTTACAGAGGTCCAAGCACACACCCTGTTTTGCACCAGCCTCACAATCGCTTCATCTGCACTTACACACAGTCTCAGACTGCCCTTTCTTTAGGGCCCAGCACAAGCAGCAACAGACCAGCTCACCACCAGCAGCTTGGGGTGAGTGTGAAGTGCAGAAAAATTATCAGTTTTCCTTCAGAAAGAGTGTATTTTAGTGTTATTGCTGTTTTTTTATTTATTTTAAGAAAGGAAAAAAGAGTAGAATAAATAATAAATGAAAATTAACATTAGAGAGTACTCTATGCATTTGTTCTAAGACGTGCACCACCTACTGTCTGCAAGAGGCAAAATTCCTACAGCACCTGGTATTCCCAGGCGGTCTCGCATCCAAGTACTAACTATGCCCGACGCTGCTTAGCTTCTGAGATCAGACGAGATCAGGCGCATTCAGGGTGGTATGGCCGTAGGCAGAATACACTCCTGTTTCAGGCCTCTTGTGTTGAGACAACCCACAGGTCTGGAGCCTGCTGCTCTCAAACACACCTGCACTCTACTGTTCACAAACTGCCCTCCTTCACAAACTTCTTACAGAGGGCCAAGCAC